>NW_018127997.1:1531972-1535549 GCF_001952655.1 Monopterus albus
GAGAGGAAAGTGAAGGAGTGGAAAGGGAGTTGGGATAGTGTGTAGGGTACGGTGGGGTGGGAAGGACACGATGTGGAGCGAATTATCCTGGTGGGTGGAAGAGCTGAGGGGAGGTAGGAGCAGGGCTGTGACTGGTTCCATATGAGAGGGAGGAGGCAGGCAGAAGTTAACCCAGAGAAGTAGAGATGCCTGCGCCATGAATCAGCTGTCTAAATATGGTCCATGCTCTTCATTGCAACACACCCATCCACTCCCTGTACAAAGTGGATGGACATCTCCTTTTTTTTCAGTTTATCTTTGACTCTTACTCTCCCACGTACGGTATATTATTCCACCCTCCCCACGGCAATGGAGGAATCTCCTCAGGTCAATCTGTCTCAAACTCTCACTACACAGTATGTAATTCTCTCAGCTTGTCAGTACAGCAAAACAGCAACAGCTTTTACATTTATGACACAATGTTCCTAATACAATTAAACCACCCACAAGGACCCCATCTGAGAAGTCTGGGCAGGGGGCATTGCTGCACAATCCTCTCAAGAACTGTAAATAAAATTATATACAGTATATATTGATTTGCCCTTTAATTCATTGATAGGTTACAGTAATTAAGTTAGATCTCAATGACTGATTCTGTGGATTGCAGCAAAGTGATTTTGACCACTTGGGGGCAGAGGAACACGTAGAAAACACAACTCTGGCGTACTATCAACTTTTAAAGTAGCTATGGCAAAGATATTAAAAAACAGTTGCCATTCAGCCACTCTGTTGCCTCTGTGTTTAGCTCTATTTTGGTCTCCACCAGCTCCTGAGAAAAATACTGTATCTGCAGCTAGATGTTCCACTTTCTTAAACACTAGCTGTCTGCAACATCTCAAAACAGGGTTGTTGAGATCAGAGTTATTGGCCAGAAATAGAAAAAAACAGCAAGCTGAAAGGAGGCTGTGGATAACCACTCAGTCGATCATTTGTGCCAGCAGGTTGTTTATGACTAACATTTAGGCTTATGATTCGACCTCTAGCGATTGTAGTAATTATGACATGAGCAAAAGATTAAGCTAGTTGACGTAATATATAGAGGCCAAAGGTCCGTTGATGGCTAGATACACAAAACACAGGAGTTTCCCTCAGACGAGCGAGTTCAAATCCAGTGTGTGATGTAATTTTTAAGCAGTTTTTGTTCCTAAAAGTAACCAAGTACCTTTTGTACCTAAATTTAACCAAGTAGTGTTTATTCTTAAATCTAACCAAAAGGTGACAAAACATGATGAAACCCTAACAGTTTCGTATTTGTAATGGCATATCTCTGGCACTTTCAAAAACAATGGAGTTGCGCTATGCTTACCATTGTGTTTAGGACTGTTTCCATGCTGTTGTGATGTATATTATCTTTAATGTAGCTTGTCTTTAATGTTGGCAGAGTTCTTGCACTTCCAACATAGTGATGCTGTTTCAGGAGATGCTCCTATGGGTTGTATGAAAAAGGAAGGGGAACCTGACCTATGTGGGTCATATAGGTTGGAGGACTTGTTGGCTGAAAGATGTTAAAATCCTCAGTAGAGCTGAGGGGAACTGCAGATTGAGTGGCATTGACATTGCACATCACCATCCATCTTTAACATTACACATTTATATTAACATAGTAAGACTGATTAGTGCAGGTTTAATAGGTTAACATTTATATCCTTTTCTTTTGTTCCCTGGTTCTCTCACAGACACATGTGGAGGTTGGATCCTCAGTGAGCACAGTAAGCTCTGTTCTCTGGCAGCATGTGGACTCAGCTGTCAAGGAACTGAATACAGATGTAAGGGAGTAAATCTCAGGTTTACTGGACAGTCAAGCTTAAATGAGCCAAAGACACACACACCCACATACAACAACACACCCGCATGCAAACACACATTCCCAGAAGAGGACAGCTGTTCATGCTAACAGGAAAACAGTCCTTTTCTAGCTGATGTGCTGACAGAGCTACCACTGATTCACTGATTAGTTTCCACTTACATCATACAGTAGTCTGGGTGGGTCCAGCATACCAATGAGTTAATGGGATATTGTTTGCTTTGCTGAAGTTAACCACAGGTGACTTTGGTTTGGGGTTGATATTAATTTTTGACTGACAGTTATGATTTGTGCCAGAGTGAAATATAATGTGATCCGACTTTTTTTCCTATAATGGTGAAACTGTTGAAACCAGTGAGAAACATATTCATGCAGAGATGTGTGGAATCAGGTTGCAAAGTCTCCTTTAGGCTACCAGGATGTTTTTACAAACATATTTAAATGCATTTATCATGTCTTACATCAAAGACATTTGTTTTTCATGTTTTTCAAGAAAATGAGATGAGCAAAGTCAGGAATCCCATCAGTCTAAACTGTGAACCAGAACACTCCAGTGGAAAATATTGCTGGTAAAGCTACAGGCACAGGTTTTCTAAACATATTGTTTTAGGCGGTGGTGGAAAGTAACTCAAGTAATGTACTTAAGTACAATTTTAGTTTATCTGTACTTTACTTGAGTATTTTCATTTTCTGTTACTTCATGCTTTGACTTCACTACATTTTAAAGGTAAATACTGTGCTTTTTACTCCACTACATTTATTTTATAACTTTATTTGCTAGTTACTCTTCATTACCACATTAATACTAAAAATACAGTATAATTATAAGACCTCCTTTCCTCCTTTCCAGCAGTAATTCAAATTAAATGCATATAAACTAGTAAACCTAGCTCCATCTTTACCAGCTGCAACATGAAATGTGATGTGCACAATAATGCATCAGTACTTATGCATATCATACAATAATATGATATGCAGGAATGTGCTGTTCTGCATAATACTTTTAGTACTTTTAGAAGTTTAAGTATGTTTTGATGTTTACTTTATATTTCTACTCCACTACATTTATATTTCTACCCAATACAGTATATATATATACATATACAGTATATATGCTAATTAACAAAAAATGTCTTGATTACTTGTGGACATTTTCCAGCATGCAGCAAACTGACACAATTCTCATTTTTTGTTTTCACATACTTGAAATAATCCAAATATTTTTATAATTCATTAGTGTTAAATCTATTCTCATAATTCTTTTTTTTTGGTGCAAAATAGAAAAAAAAACATGATATTGAAATTATATATTGGTCGTCATCCTCCCTGCCCTCTAAATTTCCACATTGACAACTGAAAAACCCATACTGGTCAATACACATATAAAACCAATATAAACATGATAAAATAACATTGGCTGATATATTGTTTTTATGCTCTAATAGAGTGATTGTACTAAAACCCATAAACAGATTCACAGCAGTGTGAAATGTGTAACCTATCCTCTTTCTATTCTTTGTACAGACTACAGCTACTAGCACTGCTCCTGCTGATGTCTCTGTACCTCCACCCTACTTAAACTGGGGTTGTGAGTGGAGATGGGAAAGTGCATGAAGGAATGAGTCGTTAGTACTAATGAGTGCTAACAGAGCACAAGTATTCAAATGTTGACATACTGTCCTAAGTGGCCAAATAAACAGTGTTACAGCTCCCTGGGGGTGTTGTTGGAGTCTT
>NW_018127997.1:1535564-1537180 GCF_001952655.1 Monopterus albus
TGTTAAAAGAGTCTGGCTTTGAAGGGTTACAGAGTAGTACAGAAAATTGAAAACAGAACAGTACATTGGTGTTTGCTTTTTAATGAAGATGAATGTTATGTCATAGCTGACAACCATAAACAAATCCTGTGTTTTGAGTTAACAAGGGGAGCCAGAGATATGCATTTCAGTTTTTCCTGCCACAGGTTCCAAGCAGTTGGTTAAGGCCAATGGTGTAGTCTTTCAAGTATATTGTATTACGAATTTGCACCTTTCAGTTTCAAGACTTCATTATATACCAGAAACAGTGAATTTTCTCACATATGATGATGGAGATGAACTGTTTTTAGATCGACCCTGCTGACCATTAAATGTAAAATCTAGTATGCCTAGACAAGGAAGCCAAGTATATTGTGTAAGGATGTTAAAATAGTACTAATGCACAATTATTCACATTCACACAGTCTTGGTTGCCTAAGATGGAGCTTTTCTTTGACTTGTGCCCAGCTCTTGGGTAGACACAGGGAGAAACAGGGGGAGTGTGGTTTGTCCGAGCCATGATGTCTGAGTCAAGAGTGGAAACTCTGAATGTTCTTGCACCACTGTGCAAAAAGCTGTAAGCTATTACACATCACACTGTAGTCTCACAGGCTAAAAAAGAGAACCTTGCTGTTTCTGCACTTAGAGCTCACCTCTTTTCTGTCCTTTCATCTCTCCTACCACCTCTCTGCCTTAAACCTGACCTTGAGCTTGCTTGTGGTATTTTTCATTTTAGTTTTAGAAGGGTAAAAGTGAAATGACTTTCTGAATGGAATCTGCTTGGCTCCCATGTGAAGGCCTGTATTATTTAGTCCATTACATAGTGTGCTATGGAAGGAAAGTATCTGGAAGCCACCTGTAGTGGATACTGAGTAGTGAACCAATGTACAGTAGATTTGGGGTGGGGCAGGGCTGGAGTAACAGCTTCAACAACAGACACAATACACTCATGGTCACTGCTTCTGTGTGCTGTCAGAGAACAAAATAAAATGTGCTGCTGTAGTGAAACAGTAAAAAAAAAATTGAAACATATTATATTTATACACTGATCACTGAACCAGAACAAGAGACTTCTTGTTGCTCAGAGCTTGATGTTGGATACTATTTCATAAAGGGTCATTTATAGATAGATAGACTGTAGCACATACAAAGCCAAAAATTGATCTGATTATACGTATATGTATATGCACTCTGATAACATTCTGGTTAGATGCTACGCTGCCATCCCATGAATTCCTCTGGTTTGCAGCCCTGTCTGCTAGAAATGATGCCAATATATTACTACTTATTTTTGCCAAATACATTTGGAAGAAAACATCTTTTCTTCTTGGATTATGATCACATGCAGTGTTTTTCACTTTAACAGGAAATAATAAGCTCTTCCCTTGTACAGACGTTGTAGGGATGTGGTCATTAACTTACAGCTCAAAAGAGGTTGTGATTAGAAAGTGGGATTCATGTCACCAGCCTGTGTGTGGTCAGGTTTATACAACTGGTTAAGACTTAGGGACAGGGTATATGTAGAGTTAGGATTAGAATGTACTTTTTACTCAAGTTTTAGAACCATAAAATCTGTAGTACCAAGACAATAAATACTC
>NW_018127997.1:1537222-1549768 GCF_001952655.1 Monopterus albus
TTTATTTTTTTTAAATATAACCTCCTCTGGGAAGAGCATTACCTTCTGTGTACTGCAGGTTGAATGATCGGAGATAACACAGCCTATCACTTGTTGGCAATACCTCGAGGTAACCTTAACCACACCCTGAAATCCTTTGCATTTCAGCAAAGTGAGTAACATGTTTGGCAAACCAACACTTTTCATTTTATAAAACCACCACTGAATAATTTTCAGGTGCATTTTTTGCAAAGTGATGTGGTACTGTCATGACATTCACTCATATTCAAGAACCTACACATTTTTGGCTTACCATGGGCCACACCCATCCTAAACCATTAAGGTGCCATGTACATGTACAGTCTGAGTCTCAGACAGACACACCACACACTGATATATGTATTTATACACACAGACACTGTCCCACCTGATAGATCATGACTTTAAAGTTGCGTCTCTTGAGCAGCTCAGCCTCGTTATTCTCCAGCTTCTTGATCTGGCCTCCTTGTTTCTCCAGGTTGGCCCGCACTGTCTTGACATTGACGCTCACCTTGCGCACCTTCTCCATCATCTTATTGACACTGTTGGATGTGGTGCTGTGGTTCTTAGCTAGTTTGGTCAGCTCACCCTGGATGCTAGTTACTGAGCGCTCCATTTCCTGCTGCCTGGTCTCAAGCCCACTCTGGGTCTGCTGAATCTGGTCCACTGCCCCAATGATCTTGTCAAGCAAAGACAGCACCATGACCCCGTTCACCTGCGGGTCAAACTTCACTGATTCGCCCTGGTCTTCAGCAGCATTCCCCTCTGCAGCCATGGTGGACAGCTCTTTCTTGGCTGTGGCAAGGGCATCATCTTCTTCATCTGAGGGCGGAAGGTTGACCTCATCATCTGAGATCTCAGTGAGGGTTTGAGGTTCCAGCTGACCACTTGAGGATTCCAGTGCTTCCATGGCTGCCATGTTGGTGAGTTTGAAGTATACAGTTGGTTATCAAATTTTCTTTAGCTCTGATCCTTCTAGATTCTTTTTCAACCCTTTGCTCTCTGACTTGCTTCTTCTTTTCTTCTGTTCTGGATTTTTGTTTTTTTCCCCCTTTCTTCTAAATCACGTATCTCTTTCCACCATACATGCAGTTTGTCTCTCAGTCTGTTTGTCCTGTCTGCTTCAATTCCCTGGAATCAAGCCAGTGTGCAGGGGGAGCCAAGCAATGCTGGATGTTATCACACGAGCGTGAGGATGTGAATGCCACACCAGACAGAGAAACCCTCTAGTCAAGTTACAGCCAGCAGGGTTTTTTTTTCTCTCTCAGGGTTCTTTTTCTTGCCCTCCCTTTTTCCACTGGACTCTCCCCCTCTCTTCAAACTTATCTCCTCCCTAAATACACAGACACACATCAGTACGTCTCCACCTACAGCTAGATCCAGCCCCTTGATGATTCAATAACACACCCCCTTGGTCTAGCCTGGTCCCATCAGCATGGTTGGAATAGTTAGAGCAGAGCTTTACCGATCTGCTTGTATACAAGCTCAGGCATAGCAGAAGGAGGAATTCCAGGCAGGGCATGTTCCTGTTTCCATTTTTTTTCCTCCCTTTTATGCAGAGCACATTTAGTAGAAACTGGGCTGCAATTGTAAGGGGTGACCTCACGAAGGAAATGGAGCCCTCTGTACATCACAAGAAAAGGACATAAACAAGCATCACCTCCCAGCAGACCTATTACCATTCAAGTTCCACTCACACAATCCATAGTGTATATTGATTATGATTAAAGCAGTAAAACCATAACTTTAATTTAATGATGCACAAGAGCTTCATAAATAAAACCAAGCTATTCTTTAAGTTAAGCTTAAGAGAGATACTCCAGTGATTTACTAAGGTAAGGCAAGAAAATGACATTTATTTACCCTAATTCATTACAATTATCTTGCATTAAAATTGATGTGTAAACAGCCACACAAAAACAGTAAGAACTCATAATAACTCTAATAATAACACTCCCACCAGATGTACTCTAGGTACAGGTAGAAAACCACCACTTGATAGTTAGAGAGTTTTTTTCTAGATTGTTGACCTTTAACCCTATGGCCAGATGTCAATATTTGATGAATATACCCAACATTACTTTAAATGATGTTTAAGGGACCCCCTGAATTTAGTACTGAAGCACTATGTTTGGCTTTGCACATAAAAATCTATTCGTGCTTTTCGCATCCACTGAAACTTGGGTCAGCAGCATGACATAAATATCATCACCTGCCCAAGTGATAGTCCACGCAAACTCTGCATGGACATTTGCATGCAGTCCAAAATTTGAGTCCCAGTGGACAGGTCACACTGCGAATGCGCTGACTGCACATGCAGCAGACAAGTGGTATTTTGTGGTCTGTGTGTATGTACGTACTGTATGTAATTTTTTGCATGTCCTCAGTTGTATTACACAGCTTTCTTTCTATTTTTTTTTTTTTTTGTTCATTCAAAAACAACAAACAAAGGAGCTCTCCTTTGGAGGAGATTGCTATCATGTTTTTTGCAAAGATGAAATGTGAATGGTACCTATCTGAATGTGTATGAATGGTAGCATGTCCACAGTCCGTGTCTGTATTCTTCTAAGTGAAGCCCATGAAAGGGCTTTTAGTGTGAGGAGTCTGACTGCAGGATTTGGAATCAGAAAACCTTCTTGTTTACCATGGTTGAGACTGACTGAGTTTTGCACTTTCATGAGGTTGGGGAACAGATTAAAGAAATGCTTTCAAAGGATGATGGTGTAACACGCTCTGATCATTTTCCTCACCTTAAAACTGGCTTTGCCCAGTGGTGTGATAGTTTATATAGAGTGCACAGGAGGGAGGATGCGCAAAGAGGTGGCAGGTTTATACAAATGAGATAACACAAATTGGGTTCTTAATTTATTGGCTGAAAACATGGCTTAAATGCTGTGCGAAGCACAGCAGAGAATAGTTTCAGAACTGTGTTTCATTTTGGGTTCAACTTCACTCTGAGGCCTGGCTTAGAGGCCAGTGATTATATCAAGAAGAGCAAAGAAAATACCTGAGTAAATGCATATCAGCGAAGAAATTACCCATACAAATATTTAGAACACATACAATACTATGCATATCAGACTGGGTTGTTGTTTTTTTGTTGTTTAAATGGGAGATGTCAGATTATAGCATCTCAAACATCCTGTGTGTCATTACTTCTGCTCAAACGCTTGTTTTAGCATTTGTTCATAAAATGCATTATGGTACAAATGCTCATTTTACATTACAGTGTGGCCATTTGTGACATGAGATATAGTAGAAATCAAACTCAAATAGCATCAGACTAATGTGATAATATACATTCACCAGCCACTTTATTAGGTACACATGTAAATTGTATGCAGTTCAGTGTGACACTTCCACCTTAACATCTGTGTTTGTGAAGCTCAAAATGTTTCAGTTTTTAGTGAAAATGTCATAAATGTTTATTGCACTACATTATATTCAGAAGTGTCCGTATATTTTTGTTCTCTCCAGCCACAAACATGAGAGGGTCAGAATATTAGGAACACCTCTGAATATAATGTAGTTCAGTACAACATCAACTATGACCTCAATAATAAACATATAATTGAATTTAAGCTCTGTGACAGACTGGCAACTTGTCCAGGATGTGCCCTGCCTCTCGCCTAGTGCCAGCTGTAAGGAATAAGCAGTATAGATAATGGATAATTTAATTTTAATATTGATGACAATTTCACCAAAAACATTCTGTGTTTCAAAAACACAGATGTTATGGTGGAAGTGTTGCATTGAAATTCATACAACTGTATGGGTGTACGTAATAAAGTGGCCAGTGACAGCAAATTTACTATTGTTGAGCTGTTTTCATCATATACTATTATGACTGGTTCAGCTGTGTCAGAGCAACGAGATAAGTGAGTTGATTGGCTGAGAATTTATTAATGACCACATCCTCTGATTTATATTCCGCCTCACATACGTATGTGAACCAAAATAGCTGTGGCCAACTGGGGCCTTTCTGTGTGGAGTTTACGTGGTCTCATGTGAGCTTGCCTGACATCCACCGGTGCCATTGTAAAAGTGGAATTTTTTGACTGCGCCCAGTTTTGTGGATATACGGTATTTTCCCTCCTGCTGCTGCACTGTGACCAAAGGATGTGGGGGAAAATACAGGACCTGAGGTTACTGCATGTCCTGTTCCTGTACAGGGACTCACTGTTTTACCTGACCGGGTCTAATCTACAAGCAGCCAGCCAGTGAAGCCCCCCACAGCAGTGAATGATCAGCTCATCCATGCTGGATTCCCTCAGAGCACAGTACCTGTTTGTTTTGACTGCTTGAGGCCAGTGTGTCTGTTGCATGTGATGTTTTGCTGGTTAATGAGCAGATTAACAACCCATGATGTTATTGTCGGTGCTACACTACTTGTTGAAATTAATTTCACTATTTTGGGACTGTATGTGGTCATGTGGGGGAAGACGCAGTGACCACTGGTTGGATTTACTGACCTTGGAGCTACTTGAAAGGGAGTGATGTTTCCACTACTCAGTGGGACTTAACAGGAAATAAAATAAAAAAAACAGACATTGTATGTCTGTTAATGCCTTGTTTCAGTCAGCGAAAATTCACTTGTGAATATAATGAATGACTATAATAGTTTCCTCTAAATGTTTTGTAATTACATCAGGACAGACGCACACCGGGAGAGATGTATGGAGGAGAAATCTGTTCAGGAGAACCAAGCTTTTGCTGTTGTCATGATCCATCTCTGACTACCTGTCTGTCTTGCACCATGTCACCTGCCCCAGTTTTTTTCAGCCCAATCAGCTGCTGACTGGCTTCACCTATGCCTCATTTGTCTGCCTACTCTACTTAATCTGTTCTGGTTTGCCTCTCAGTTGCCACATTGCCTCTTGCCATACACAGAGCTCTCAAACCACTCTGTTCCTGTTGTTTGACTAGATCCTAAGCCTCTATGTGTTGCTGCCTGTGGTCTATGCCTCTGCCTACACCTTTGTTGGCTCATAAGCTTTGCATCTCACTCTACTGTGGATATTGTTTTTTGGAGAACTGTTCATTTGTGCCTACCTGGAGAAGGAGACCTGTTTATTCACCTGTTCCTTAACACTGTATGGTGTCGCAGCCTTTGCTAAGAAGACATAAATCTACTTATCGCTGTCTGCTGGGCGCCCTCAACACCACCTTGTGGTTGCTTCCTATCTTGTTTCTACCGTTCACCTGCATATTTGTGAGTACAGTGATTCTTTGGCAATTATATTGTAATTAATGCACACCTGCTGTCTGCCAGTTTCATTGAGTGTCCCTATCCTGTCAAATTAAAACCAGAAATTACACATTTCCAATACAGGGGTCACCCCATTTTGACATATGGCCCTATGTATGCCTCATGGTTACTTCTGCTTACATGACCGCTACTGCCTTACATGCAGGGTCTGACGAGTGTATACACCATGGTCACAAGGATTGTATGGTTACGCAGATGTACCATCTAGAATGTGTTAACATGTGCTTTGCCAGCTGAGCTGGCTTACTATAGTTCCGTGGTTCTCAAAGTGTGGGGCGCGCCCCACTAGTGGGGAGTAAAGACATGACAGGTGGGGCGCAATGAATGGAGAAAATTAGAAATGGGTCATTAATACAAGTAAATTAAAATAACATCAGTTCAGGGCCCGGGAGAAAAAGGTGGAACCATAGTGCAACAATAACAGTTTACTGTCGACATGTTAACTGCAGCGCAACAATATAAGGAAATGTTCACACCGAGGGCCAATAGTGTACGTAGTGGGCATAATAACGTAAATGGATAAATGTGTTACATGGACCACAAAAAAAAGTAGGCGATTCAGCGCAAGCAGACAAAAAAACAAAAGGCAGTAGCCTTATCAACCAAAAAAAACAGCTGAAAAGAAAATATGATGAAGCCTATCTTGTGCTTGGATTCACGATGGGAATGGTGGGGGCAGAGGAGGGACCCATGTGTGTCTTGTATCTTATGCCGCTGGCAGCAGACAGCATGAGACCCAACAAATTAAGAAGACATTTAGAGACAACATACCCCAGTCACGTTAATAAACCACTCGACTTCTTTAAAAGAAAGCTGGCAGAAACCTGTCAACAGGAAAATCGCATGGTAAAATCTGCATCAGTGAACAGCAAAGCACAAATGGCTTCCTTCAAAGTTGCATACAGAATTGCACAGTGCAAAAAACCACACACAATTGCTTAGCAGCTCATTTTCCCAGTAACTGTAGACATGGTGTCAATTATGCTGGATGAAGCAAGTGCTGCAAAATTGAAAACTATCCCTCTGTCAAACGATACAGTTGCACTTATATTTTATCCGTTTTCAACTTAGTGCTATTTGATATTTCAATAAATTTGAAATTTTAAAATTGGCCAATTTCGTTATAATTTTTTGACAAGTGGGGCTTGAAAATTCGCCCACCCTCTTAAGTGGGGAATGACAAAAAATGTTTGAGAACCACTGCTATAGTTGGTGAGCATTTGTGGGGGCCCGACTTCCGGACTGTTGGTACTAGTCGGTGGCTTTTCAGCCAATTCGACAATGTTGAATCAGCATTAGGACCCATCGGTGAGAGAGAGAGAGAGAGAGAGAGAGAGACCACTGTAGAATCAATGCCCAAGAAGAGAGTGGTTGAGGGAAGTCCCTTCAGCCTGCTGCTGTAGTATCCATGATTATGTGTGGTTTCTCCTTTTTCGCCTCCTTTCTTCTTCCACGACCACTTGGCGTGTCTCTGCACTTAGGATGAGTCAAGGACAATATGAAATTCTGCTTTCAGTTGTCAAGCCTCCTATCACCAAAATGACCACCAACTACATTGTCCAGCTGAATGATCTGCAATATAGGCCTGTTTTGGGTCACAACCACAGAAAGTTAGCCTCTTAATTCATCTGACTGAGCAATGGAAAAACCCACCAATGACATTGGCTGTTTTTCTGGTCCGAATTGGAAGTTTTTAAGCTGAAGGTGTTTGGGCTGCTCCTGCAAAAACGTGAAGCATGCAGAGTGGATAAACACAAGACACTCAGCAATGCAAAAGCAGTGAGCTAAACACTTCACTCTCTATGAAAACTATTACAAGAAATCACTTCATGCAGCTAAAATGAATTGTTTGATTTGGGCTTTAATGCTTATTGTCTCTAGTATGGACCCAGTGTTGTGAGAGCTGGACTGAGAGAACCCTGATGATATCACTATGGCATGTATTAATTGGGGTTGTTTTCTCTGACTTAATAAAGCTTCTCTGGAACCACAAAAGACATTTTCTTTCACTTGCTGAGTAGCACTTCTCATAAAGTGACCCTCAGATGAAATTTGGTCTGGATTGTCCCTTTAAATAAAACCAAAGCAGGCAATGCACAGAATTTTTTATAAACGTTTAGAGTTAAAACTTACAGGATGAATTGAAATTTACCTCTCAATCCCTGAGGTTTAAAAAAAATGCACTGCTGACAGTGCCGGACTAAGCATGAACTTGAGTATCCCATAATGGGTGAAATCATGCTGAGAGTCAAACTCGACTAAGAAAACTCCTTGATTATGTTTTCAAACAGTAACACCTAGCTGCCTAGCAACATCAGTGATTGAGAAAGTAGTCAGTAGTTGCAAGTACATAGTTTTTTTTTTAAATTAAGTTATAAGCACCATTTTTTGTAGTTAATGCCCCCAGGAAAAAGGTCACATCTACAGCTGCAAGAAAGAAAAGACTGAGGCAAGTTATTTTCTCATCTAGAATTGATAGAAAGCCATTTTACAAAATATACCTTCCAAAGTCATTACTTTAATATTTTATTCTGTATGCACCACAGCAGTACTGTTTTACAGTTTTCTGCACAGCAAGATAACACTTGGGGAAAAACATTCTAATGCACCCCAGAACAAGGCAAAAAACTCTGAAAAGCTGTCTCTTGTTGAAATCTGCCACAGTAATTTATGTACGTTATGGGAGTTCCATGCTTCCAAAATTGTTCACTGGCAGCCAGCCATTGTCCTGATTTAAACCCTGCACCATGGCAAACTGAGAGGGGGTGATACTCCTCTGTGGCTGTTTTGTGAGGAACATTTCTACTGGATCCTGTTAGTAGTTATTCAACAGTTGGCCATTTGTGGACTGTTCCTCCACGTCTGGTTTTCAGGATGTTTAGAGGAGTGGTTTTAGAAGCTAAACAAGTGATTCGAAAGGAAAATTAGGTGTCATAAGCACCTTACAGACACATAGTTCATGATACAGTATATCTAATCAGAGCTTGGTATAATACAGACTGTAAATGAAAACTCAATAGTAGCAAAATATTAAAGCTGCTCAATATTTTTAGAACAGTGGATCAAATGATGATTATTGTGTGAGGAAGGAAAGAATTGTCCTCTGACTGCAGTTCTGTCTCTACAGGACATTTTAGTCATTGGTTACAATGACTTCCAGTGTCGTTGGAACCCAAACTAAAGCAGGAGAGTCAATATTGGGTTTAAGTCATGGGGTGTCAAACTCAATCGCACAGGAGGCCAAAACCCAAAGCACACTTTAGGTCGTGGACCGAACAGGATAAACATTTATTGAACAGACTAAAACTAACTAACACACTTTCATCATGCAACTCTTCAGAAACTCTCCCTCGGTAAATGTCCGGGCCGATTTTGTCCTCTGCCGCAATAAAACTTGCTTTCCCTTACCGAAAAGAAGTATACTTCAAGTACATGTTATTAAGTATACTAAAGTATTTCCCCAAGTGTACTTTTATTTACCAAGTACACTGATTCAAATGTACTAGCAGTTTACTAACAAGTATACTTCTTGGGACTAAATTGGCCCACTTTAAGTTTATGAAAGTACACTTTGAAGTATACTTTAGGTAATCTTCCAGGTATACTGTTAGTTTACTCTTAATAAATTTCAAGTCTACTTTTAGTTTATGTAAGTACACTTTAATGTATACTGAAAGTAATCATCTTGGTATACTATTAGTTTACCATCAGTAAACTCTAGTGCCCATTTTAGTTTATGAAAATACACTTTGAAGTATATTGAAAGTAACCTTTTAGGTTTCCTATTAGTATACTAATAATAAACTTCTAGTCCTCTGGTTAGTGTACAAAAATACATTTTCAAGTGTACTACAAATAACCTAGTAATACCTCTAGCTCCTAAGTGACAAATATTGATTGCGGTATTTTATTGAGCTCAACTGAACAGTTCCAAATTTACACTCACATATTGCAAATCTAATTGCAAGATTTGCGATATTGTTTTTAAAACCAAGATTCAGTTCACAGAGCACATTTTAAACCTGTCTGGAAGCACTAACACTTCAAAAAAGACTAAAACATGAATTGTGAAACGTCCACAAGAATCACATACCTTTCAGAACAAGGGAAGCAGGTTTTAACCATATACAGTATTTGGTTTTGTGCAGAAATATTATATTGCCAAAGTTTAAATGTCCAATGTCTTTTTAGTAGCAGCTTGCTTGTAGTTTTCATTGTTGCATTTTTTTCGGATTATTCTTCTTACATCTTGTACGCTTATTCCTGGGAACTTTGAGAGAGCGTGGCCTGTGAGTTAAACAGATAAAACACAAAACAAAGTATCAAAATGTACTTTTATAACATTCGCAGTGTGAACATTCTCAGCTTTTCACCTCAGTAATTTTTACATAAATCATTCTACAGGGTATATACAGCAATCCTTAAGTTAAATTTAAAACCTTTTAATACCTTTTTTTACTACCTTCGGATTTTTTTTAAAACCATCATGACACTGAGTTTCAAGTGTTAATCAGCAACCTTATAAATGTTGAAGCAGATTTTGACATAAATAACACTATACACAACAGAACAGATTTAGAGACTCACTGATGTTGACCACATATTGCACACATTTATTTCACTTCATGAATAAAAATAAAACAAACTACATAAAATGTGCAATGAAGAGAACAGTTAATTAGAATGTACCAGTACAGTACAAGCATTACCATGTCAACAGACTCCAATTCAGGAGACGCAGGTGTGGAACCTGGCAGTTCTGATCTCACTGGTGTTCGCACTGGTGTTGATCTGGCAGATGCACTGCTTGAGGTCCAAGAAAATTGATCTGTTATGTCTTTTAACTTCTGCACGACTGCTGGAAGCTCTGTTGAGAATGAAGATGTAATTGATTAAAAACCTCTAAGACTTGTGCCTGCTAGTAAAGCAAAGTTCCAAATCATAAAATAAAACAAGGTAAAATAAAGAGTTTGTGCAAGTTTGAATAAGCTAGATATAATCCCATGTACATATATTTACTTATGAAACTACTTGTTATGCACTTATGAGTGATCTCATTTCTACATGAAAAGACTAAAAAATATTTTCATAAACGTACCTTTCATTGCTTCTACTATCTTTTGTTACATTGCCTTCTTTAAGCCTCTTGTTTTCAGCTATTAGTTCCTTTATCTGCAGCCGAGCCTTGCTCCAGTTCTTGGGCAGCAGGTCTTCGTCAGATGATTCCTCATAGTCTGTTGCTGACTAGGGAGACGCAGGTGTAGAACCTGGCAGTTCTGATCTCACTGGTGTTCGCACTGGTGTTGATCTGGCAGATGCACTGCTTGAGGTCCAAGAAAATTGATCTGTTATGTCTTTTAACTTCTGCACGACTGCTGGAAGCTCTGTTGAGAATGAAGATGTAATTGATTAAAAACCTCTAAGACTTGTGTCTGCTAGTAAAGCAAAGTTCCAAATCATAAAATAAAACAAGGTAAAATAAAGAGTTTGTGCAAGTTTGAATAAGCTAGATATAATCCCATGTACATATATTTACTTATGAAACTACTTGTTATGCACTTATGAGTGATCTCATTTCTACATGAAAAGACTAAAAAATATTTTCATAACCGTACCTTTCATTGCTTCTACTATCTTTTGTTACATTGCCTTCTTTAAGCCTCTTGTTTTCAGCTATTAGTTCCTTTATCTGCAGCCGAGCCTTGCTCCAGTTCCTGGGCAGCAGGTCTTCGTCAGATGATTCCTCATAGTCTGTTGCTGACTAGAAGACACGGACACAAACACCAAAACACACACAGAGAAATATAGTGTCATACACAACATGATTGATGATGATGATGATGATAAACACAAGGCACACATTTACAATTAAACAACATTTAACAGTCTAAGGTTTCTTCATCAAAAATGACTGACTTAAACACTAAGGCTTGTAAATATTCAAATACATTACCTCCAAAACCTTTTGTTTTGCCATCAGATCCTTCAAGTCTTCAATCATTTGATCTGCAGTTTCTTTAGCAGGACAGGTTGCCTTTTTAGTTTTTTGCTGCAATTGACAGTTTATAGTTTATTAGCAATGATGTACATTCATTTATTTAAATGGTAAATATTTAGTTCTCATTAGAATAAAGAGGTACCATTTCTCCAAATCTTAAATGTCACTTCTGATTTGCACTGCATGCTATTCTATTCTAAAATAACTCTGAGAGCCATAATCTGCATACTTTTTACTATTATTTACCTGTTTTGATTGTCTTTGATTCTCTTCTTCCTCGTTGTCCTTCCATTTGCTGTTGGGCTTTATCTTCCTCTTTCCTCCCCTCTCTTTATCTTCCACTTTTTTCCAGATGTCCTCACCCTTTATAAATTCCTCCCTCTTTTGGCACAGGTCAGTGTAGTTGTCTATGTAGAAAAATAAAAACAATGAGCAAAGTAAGACATGCTTCCACTCAATCACTCATTTCACATGCTTGAAAACTCCAGCCATATACATTGGCAGACAAAGTCCCATAAACCATCTCATTTTACATTTGGTCATTTCTTGATATAAACATTCACCTTAATCAGGTAAAGTGAGTTCATTTATCACTAGTTATGATTTGAGCCTTGTCTATTAAGTGGACACAGGAAAATCTGTGATCATTTGTGACACGGCTTAATCTTCATCTTTATCACATCACTTTACATGCTAATTTCAAGTAAAGATCGTGTCCACTAGTAGGTCATTCACACCCCAAAACAAAGACTTTCAAAACATTAAAATATTTTCATATTGACAGATAGAGGGGAAAGCAAAATACATGGCTGAAGTTTACATCACTGAACCTTTTACAAATCATCACATAATCAACACTTACAAAACTTCCATGAGTAACTGTAAGATTCTGTTATACCGTCTACACTGCCTCTCTGGACTTATTGGGGACAGCTGTGAGGCCACTGTGACCTTGACCATTGAATAGCAAAATCTGATCAGTTCAACTTCAAATCCAAATGGACATTTGTGCTGTTGTTCTTTGGTTCTTCTTACCATACTGACTCTGAGAGACGAGACAGTCCAAGTAACTTCAAAACAGTGCTGATTTATTCAAAGGATCACAGGTAAAATTAACATTACACGCTCAGGTATCTTGCACCTCCAAACTGCTCGCAGGCAGATGTAAGATGAAAGACCCTGAACCCACCAGGCCTATACATTATATCCCCTCGGTTGGGCTAGCCCCATACTACACAGAAACGTCAACCGAGACGTCTCT
>NW_018127997.1:1550908-1551849 GCF_001952655.1 Monopterus albus
TTAAGTGGTGTGTAACTAAAAACATTCTCACACGACCTCTAGTAACATGTCGTGTCTTAAACATAAGAACATATTATGGCTAAGGCTACAGTTCTACACGTCATAATAATAATATTAAACACCCTGTCTGCTGACAGTCATCAACTCTTCTCTCTAGTTATCCTTGACCAGATGTACCCTGTAGAAACTCATAAGCATGACTAAGCATTTAACAGTCTAACTAGACATCCTATCTCCACTAAACATTTCTAATACATAAAGTATCTATCCAATATCTATCTGACTAACACTACCTAACAGTGCCAAATTTGAAGAAATTCCCTTGAGGTGTTTCTGAGATATTGTGTTCACAAGAACAGATAGGCAGGCTAGCTGGGCAACTTGCCTCTGGCCGTGGCTGGTCCAGAGGCCTAATAAAACAGAAATGGAAGCTTGTTCAGTTGTCAAGAAAATCTCACTAAAGTCCATTTAGTAATTTTTGATTATACACATGACCTTCGTCACATATTGAATTTGCCTGTTTGTCGTGTCACTTAAACAAAAGACTAATCAGACAGCAGAAGTGAAAACACCTATTAGGTGTTTTCGGTCCTGTTCGATTAGACTCTTAGGTTCACAATGTAAGAGCTATCCTGGGAATTATGTTTGGGAGATTACTGGCTCCATGTAGGAGTAAGAAGGAAATACAGTATGTGTGGTGACCTAGGTGTCAGAGACCAGGTGTGTAGGACCCAAATGCACAACAGAATACAAGTTAAAAGAGTGTATTTAGGGGATAAATGAGGGACAAGGTTGCTCTGGGGGCTTAGAATTGTGAAGAAACTTGTGAAAGATAAGCTTTTGTGAATTGTCTGTCCCAAGGATGGTCAGCAACAGGAGGGTCAGTCCCTGTCCTAGGAAACACAGAGGCGGGCGAGTATGGTCTTCTTGGGGATCCCGTG
>NW_018127997.1:1560853-1579543 GCF_001952655.1 Monopterus albus
TGCCAGCTTTGCAGCTGGCCATAGCAGTAGTCAAAACATGAAGTAAATCAATGTGTGTGTGTCTGTTGATTAAGTGGTGTGTAACTAAAAACATTCTCACACGACCTCTAGTAACATGTCGTGTCTTAAACATAAGAACATATTATGGCTAAGGCTACAGTTCTACACGTCATAATAATAATATTAAACACCCTGTCTGCTGACAGTCATCAACTCTTCTCTCTAGTTATCCTTGACCAGATGTACCCTGTAGAAACTCATAAGCATGACTAAGCATTTAACAGTCTAACTAGACATCCTATCTCCACTAAACATTTCTAATACATAAAGTATCTATCCAATATCTATCTGACTAACACTACCTAACAGTGCCAAATTTGAAGAAATTCCCTTGAGGTGTTTCTGAGATATTGTGTTCACAAGAACAGATAGGCAGGCTAGCTGGGCAACTTGCCTCTGGCCGTGGCCTCTGACAGGTGGACACCCAGCAGACTAAGCATGGAGAATCTAAAAACAGATGCACACTGACACAGGGACCACAGGTGAGTAGGAGAGAGAGTTATCAGGCACTAACAACAGAGGTAGAGTTCTCCATGAGCAACGAAGGCAGATAAAATTGTGAAGTTTCAGGAGAAGCCCCCAGTACAGCCGGTGGAGCCCAGTTGGGGAGTTTGAGAAGGCAGGGTTGGTGGCCCAGGAAGATGACCCGTCAGATAAGTAGACTCAGCAATGACAAGACAAGCAGACACCATACAGAAGACTGGTTCTCTGGAACACAGAGACTGAACACATTTAGGTGAGTAAGTGGCTGGTGACCAGGAAAATTGAGGTAGGTATTTCTCTCTCCACAGGTGAGGATCACAGACCAGAAAGCTTCCAGAAGCCAGGAGTTGATGAGGGGGTGAGTATCACAGGTAGAATATTAGACAGCACTCAGAGAATGCAATGTCTAAACCACTCATTTTTCCCATATTGCCATCAAAGCACTATTCTCTTGATAGTTTGACCCTCATGATATCATTGCTTGACCATGAAAACTGCAACGATGCTGATATCTTTATTAGTTTGAAAGTTATTCAGTTCAGTTTTATTTTTAGGCCAATTTACAGCAAGGGCAGAATAAGGTATAAACTTCTCAGTATTATAGGGAAAGCCCAACAAACCCCCCTTGAACAAGCACTCAAGAAAAACAATAGACATGAAAAACATTCAGTTCTTGCTTTAGGGGTAAAATGGAGACTTCAGTAAGTGGACCTTGGGAAAGTGGTGAACACATCACATTTCTGCAAGTTTGTTCTGTTTGTTCAACAGTTGTTTGATAAACTACTCATACAGCCTCTGCTACTGGAGGAGGACAGCCCCTCGAGACCAACAAAGAGAAAAATACAGTGAAGCAAAGTAGGACAGTCTGCTTCAACTTGTGAGGTTATGCTGGGGAAGCATGGCATGCACTGCTTGTTGGGTTCCGATAGTGGAAACGCAGCTATAATGCACAGCTGGAACAATGGTGTCTTTTCCCAACAGACTGCTGTGCTCTGAACAAGATGTAGCTGCCTGCTAATAGAGCTAGCTTGGTCAGAAAACAAGCACATATGTATGCTGCATAGTCCTAACATTGGAACAAATTCTAAATTGGCATTACCTGGATAGACTGACCATATATTCTCAATCTAAGTGGTCACTTTGTCACCTGAAAAAATACCAAAATTTAATAAAATGGCATAATACCAGTCCTATGATAACAGCTCTGAGTCTGGCTCAGAATTTCTGCCATCAGGCTCTCACCCAGCTGTCGTTGGATAGAGTAGATTGTTCTCCGACTCTGGGCCCCAATAGGTTTCTTCAGTTCCTGTCTCATACAGCAAGGTGTATTGAATGACAGCATTCGGTTTCCATTAACAATGAATGGCCACCTATCATTATCCCAGGGCTTTGTCTTCATTTGTGCTCGAAATGCTCAGCAGCAAAGCCATACTTTGGCCACAAGGGGCTCACATACAGTCAAGCAGCCAGTGCAGCACTCACAGTGGTAAATGATTTTTAAAAATATTCCTGCATCCAAATTATGAGACGGATCAGCACCAAAATCTAATCAACTGTTT
Source organism: Monopterus albus (assembly GCF_001952655.1). Lineage (NCBI taxonomy): Eukaryota > Metazoa > Chordata > Actinopteri > Synbranchiformes > Synbranchidae > Monopterus > Monopterus albus. The sequence continues at coordinate 1,562,956 of NW_018127997.1, forward strand.
CGTGGCCTGTATCTCTTAAAAAAACATTTATCCAAATCCATTCATTATTTTTTTGAGCAAACATTGCATTTTAATTGTTTTTGAACAACAAGAGAGGTCTATCTTACAGATGAACAAGATAATCCAGGACTGACAGCTGGCAGGCATTAACCATGAGTAGAACCAATTCATTGTTGGTTTTAGTCTCTGTATGGAGATGACTGAAAATGCTAATATAAAAAAGACTGGCTTTACCCTTTAAGGTTAGGCTAAGTCTCCAAGAAATGAAAGTAAATCAATGTAAAGCCCCCATAAGGAATGAAAACAAACAGGTGTGTGTTTGTGGTGGGAGGAGGTAGGGCCTACTGTTGGATCTATCAAATATGATATTTAATTCCTTTCATACAGTATATAAGATGTAGATGACAGTTAAACCAGTGGTGGAAGAGGTACTGAGATCTCTTAAGCAAAAGTAACAATACCACAGTGTAAAAACACACTGTTACAAGTAAAGGTCCTGCATTCAAAATGTTGCTTATATAAAAGTACAAATGTATTGGCACCAAAACATACTAAAAGTACTCATCGTGCAGAATGGCACATTTAACACTGATGTATATTATATTGTTGGATTATTATTGCTGATTCGTTATTGTGTATATCACACGTAATGTTGCACTCGGAGCTAGTTTTTACTAGTTATCTATCATTTCTGTTATTTGAATTATTGCTTGGTAGCTTGTGAATTTTCCACCAAAGATCAATAAATTATTATGATTATACTGTAATTTTTGAATAAATTTGGTTTCTGAAAAGAAACTAGTAACTAAAGTTATACAATAAATGTAGTGGATTAAAAAGTACAATATTTGTCTCTAAAATATAAAGAAGTCAAAGTATGAAGTAACACAAAATGATAATACTCAAGTAAAGATACCTCAAAATTGTACTTGAGTAAATGTCTTTAGTTACTTTCCATTCACCACTGGTCAAAACAGTATGTCATAGTTAATCTTAGAAGCCCTGATAATCTGTAGCAAAGTGACATTTTTTTAAATGAGCATCCGGTTACTATTTTCAAAATGAAACCACAATGACGACTATCAGCACAACCTTGTACCAAATAAATTCACACAGTTTGTAATAGCAGTCTATAACATATTGAAATGCAATGGTATTATTATCGTTTTTTAGTAAATTTCCAAATATTTCACAAAACCGCCAAATAAAGACATTATGTTTTAACTTTGAAAAGATCAGTCTTAAATGATTTCTCCGGTCGAGTGTGTCTAACTTGACACGCGGCTTTGTATCACAGCATCCAGCATCCAGGAAGGCTGAACAGGCTACACTGCAGGTTACACAGGTGAGGAAATTGTTTTCCCCCATATAAAATCATGTCATTTTAGTGTTTCAGATGTCTTTGAGGGAATAATGAACCACAGTCCTCCGAATCATAATATTTTGAACTGTGGGCTACGATGGCGGTGATAATTACACCAAGAACTGCTTCTTTTGAAGGCGCCTATGTCCTCAACGATGTAGTCGGCTTTCAAATATATGTGTGTGACATCACTCGAGTCCTTATAAAACCTCACCACGGTTTCATAACGTTATAGACCTCTGCTACTAGGCTATAATCGAGTTAATCTAAACTATACCCTGGTATTGGAGCTATACCTAATAGCCGCTGGGGGGGTTCAAATTAAAGCTTTTATTGTCATGTGTCGTAAAAAGTGTGAGGAGGTGACAGGTGCTACCACAGAGCTGTAGGCCCAGGCCGGACTCTAGCAGCATCATGGCGTCCTTGGGCCGTGGAGGGCAGAGCAACAGCAGAAGGAAGAGGAGGAGGAGGAAGAGAGATGCTGCGACATCAGCGATGCCCTGCTCTTTATGCTAGGATGAGGCTTTCGAGAAGCTTCGTGTAATGCAGGACTGTGTTTATAATGATAGCCATAGCTATTAATCGCAGTGACGTACAATTTAGCAGGCTAATAGGCCTAAGTAGGTTACGCAGGATATGTCATATACGTTGAGTTATTCTTAAAATGTATATGCTCCTATCCACCAGGGGCGTATCAAGCTTTTTAACAGTGTGGGGGATGAGGTTTGTCTGGGGTGGGGGTATCTGAGCAAGACTGAAGCTGAACGCAGCTAAATGTGTTTTACACACCTCTCTTATTTATGATATATTGAGTTTACAACCTCTAAATAGAGTTTATGCACCAAATTCAACCATAATTTTCAATATTCTGCTGGCTATCAATATCAGTGCAACACAGTTATGGCTTAGTTACACTGCATTATCTAAATTTCCAATATGCCCAACTCTGATCAACACTGTAAGAGCCATTTATGCCACTCACTCACATTGTTACGATTTACCCAACTCTTTTTTTTTTAGCACACCCCTGATTTTTAAGTTGAAGAAATAAATTCTCAGTATTAAGTTCTTCTGAACAAAAAGAAGGTCAGCTACAAATTGAAACTCTAATGTAATATGATTTTAAATATTTTTATTTAAACAATAAACTGATGAAGCTTAATCTAGCCACAGGGGTTGCAAGCCAGTGACTTCTGTGCTGGTCCCAAGCCTGGATAAATAGAGAGGGTTGCGTCAGGAAGGGCATCCGGCGTAAAAACATGCCAAATTTAAACATGCGACTCATCAGTGTGAATTCCATACCGGCCCGGGTTAACAACGACCGCCACTAGTGCTGCTGACCTACAGGGTGCTGGCGGAAATCAGACTACTGTTGGTCGAAGAAGGAGAGGAGGTAGAAGGATTCGTAGACAGAGAGAGAAGAGGAAAGGCAGGAGTATAGGTCTGAGAATAGGGACTCTTAACGTTGGCACAATGACAGGGAAAGGTAGAGAGCTGGCGGACATGATGGAGAGAAGGAAGGTAGATATACTGTGTGCAGGAGACCAGGTGGAAGGGTAGCAAAGTGTGTAGCATTGGAGGAGGAAACAAACTGTTTTATTATGGTGTGGACAGGAAGAGAAATGGGGTAGGAGTGATCCTGAAGGAGGAGCTGGTGAGGAATGTTTTAGAGATGAAAAGAGTGTCAGACAGGGTGATCAGTTTGAAGTTGGACATCACTCCGCTCGGTCTAATCCAAAAATGGGCAAAGAGGTGGAGCATGAGTGGAGCAGCTAGCCACTTATGGCGGAACCTTCCCACTTGTCACTCAAAGTGGCCATGCCCTTAATTATGCATAACATTTAGTCTCAATCTAATTTAAATGGGTGAGTTATCAAAATTGGGCACAAAAGTTTAAAAACCAATGCTATAGTGTACTGTAGAATGCAGAGCTGTACAGTGTAATATGTTGTGCTGTTTTGCAGTGCACAGTAAAGAACAAAATACAGTATATTTTACTCATTTACAGTATATTATTTAGGGATTTAAAAAACAGGTCCTGTATATGTCCTTTGACTTGACTTGATACTGTGTAAAATAAAATAATGAACATATTTCAGAAATATTTAAATCTAATAGTTGATGTTTCCTTCTATCCTATGTGCAGAATTCTAGCTGAGGTAGAGTGTGGTGGCCATCATGGGGGAACTGTTCAGGAGTGAGGAGATGACCCTGGCCCAGCTTTTTCTCCAGTCAGAGGCAGCCTACTGCTGTGTCAGTGAGCTGGGAGAACTGGGTATGGTCCAGTTTAGAGATGTAAGTACAAATCTTGTCTTGGTCTTGGTTGAAGAACCCCTGTGAAGGCTGAACAGTATCATCCATAAAGGCTATAATACATCACTTTTCCTATTATGTTTTAGTTGAAATATGCTCAAATCTTAATTTGGAAAGGTGCTATCAAAGGCCTCTGCAACCTAGATTCACTGACTCTCTTCTAAATACTTTTGCAGGAGCCTCACGCTTCTAACTGATCAGAGAAGGCCAAAGTCATGGGTGGGAGCTCATACTTGTCAATCAATATGTCAGCGCATTTCTTGTCTGATACTTCTCTCAGTCTTGAGACTGTTAGCTGTAAGAAGACATTACTATGACTGAATCACAGAGACAGCAAAGACAACAAGGGAAGAGTAACAGAGCAGGGAGAGGAAGAGGAACAATTTTCAATTATAATACAGTAATTCAATAATTACTGTAATCCAGTAATCAGATCTCATTCAAGTCAGTGAATTAAAGTGATGTCTTGCAGTCTAACTGCAGAAAAACTAGCTTACACAGCAACAGCAAAAACTAAAGAGTTCTATAAGATATGATCACCCTTTGTAGATGACAGACTTGACTGGGTAGAAGTGGCAGAAGGGATTGCCATGATGGTCAGAGACTCCTAGAGACCCTGAGTTTTGAACTTCATATTTTATATGAGTGTTAAGTGTCCATTATTTCACAAAGAGTGTTGTGCTTTGGGGGGACTGGGTTATGTTATATTCTATCATCATTTCTAAAAGTCAATAAATATATTAGTGACAAAAAACAAAGGTTTTGTTTCATTTCCTGCATATTAGTCATAGCTTTTTGCCCACTGTCTTTTTCCTTTTGTAGTTGAACCCGGACGTAAATGTGTTCCAACGCAAGTTTGTGAATGAAGTGAGGAGATGTGAGGAGATGGACAGGAAACTGAGTAAGTAATGAGACGAGTTACTATAGTCAGACTGAGTCCAGGTTCAGTTTCTGATTTCGTGTTGCTCCTCCCAGATGAAAACCACAAAATTGTAGTTCAGATATTTTCTTTTTATGTGTGTATTTAGTGGACATTAGCAATCTAATAAAAAAAGTTTAAAAAACTGTAAAAATATGTCACAAATACATGGGTGTTAGGGTGAACATAAAGTAATATGATAACATAATATAATAAAAATACTTTTTAGTTAAAAAAGGTATTTTTTGAATCATGGATTGTCTCCACTGAACAGGGTTTGTGGAAAAAGAGATCAAGAAAGCCAACATCCCAACTGTGGACACCGGAGAAAATCCAGAGGTCCCTTTTCCCAGGGACATGATTGATCTAGAGGTAATAGGCTTCAGTCAGTTCTGTTCAGTTGTCTAACAGATTTATAAGAATTAAAACCATAAATATAAACCTTGCTATATCATGCCTTTCACAGTAAATCTATAGCGGTGAGTGTGTGTTGTTTGTGAATGGCAGGCCACCTTTGAGAAACTGGAGAATGAACTGAAGGAGATCAACACTAACCAGGAAGCCCTGAAGAAGAACTTCCTCGAGCTGACAGAGCTCAAACACATCCTTCGTCGAACACAGCAGTTCTTTGACGAGGTGTGCATATTTCACCCTCTCAGACACACACAGGTCCATAACAGATCATTGAGGTAATGTGTTTTTATTCACTAGAACAAGTGCAAAACTTTATATTATATTTTATTTTTGTTTTAGAGCAGTTGTAGTAAATTTACCCACAGTCAAAAGAACCTGGTTTATTGAAAGTTGTATGTTAGTTTTATTTGAGGGTACAGTACCACAAGCAGTTCAGTTAAAAGAACATACAGTAGTCATGTATGTGCATTAAGAAGTTAAGCAAATGAGGTCTTTCTAATATTTGTAACAGATGGAGGATCCCAATCTTCTGGAGGAGTCATCATCCCTTATGGAGGGCAGCGAAGGGGGTCGTGGGGCCCCACTCAGGCTGGGGTAAAGCATAATGACATCAATTGCAACACATTTATACAAACTGTATTTTTAAACTGCAGCAGTCAACATGGTCTTAACTAAAGAAATGATTAATCACACAGTAGTTCTGACGATTCCAGTGGCTGATTGAATAAAAAAATTGATTGCAGCTTTTTTGTACCTCAGCAGATGAATAGTTAGAAAGACGATATAATAAGTACAGTCATGGCCAAAAATATCGGCGCCCCTGCATTTCTATAAGATAACACACTATGTCTTCCAGAAATTTGTTGCAGTCATAAATTCGTTGGTATTCTCATGATTATTTTTTTGTTTGCACTGGAACAACACAAAAAAGCCAAATCTGATACATTCCACACAGAACTCCAAAAATGTGTGCCATCTGACAGAAATGCAGTGGTGCCAATATTTGGTCATACTTACCATGTAAGCTAGTTATCATAAACTAGGTACATAAATACCATGGTCAAGGAGTGAATAAAACAAATAGTCATCATCATTTATATATCATTGCTATGCTGTATCATTTATGCCATTGCTCTTTATTTATCTGCATTTATATCTATTCTGACTTGTATGTTTGGTCTGTGCAGGTTTGTGGCTGGAGTGATCAGCAGGGAGAGGATTCCCACCTTTGAGCGGATGCTGTGGAGGGTGTGTCGTGGTAATGTCTTCTTAAGGAAGGCAGAGATCGAGGACCCTCTGGAGGACCCCGCCACGGTCAGCACGCATAACTTAGATGGTGTCATGGAGAGTAATAAAAAGAAAAGATTTACAACAACATGCACTCATAAAAACTACAAACCTACTACAAAAATCTAGTAAATTATATTTGAACCAAAAACTGTACATAAAACAGTCTTTTTTATAACAGGGAGACCAAGTCCACAAATCCGTATTCATCATCTTCTTCCAAGGTGACCAGCTGAAGAACAGGGTGAAGAAGATCTGTGAGGGGTGGGTGCCAGAGAGAGTATGGAGCCATTCGTTTTTCCTGGCTCTACTTAACACATATGTTAGAAGCCAAAAATATGTTTAACCTAAATGTTACACTTTCAATGTAGATACAGTGCATTTGGAGGTTACACAAAAATGTAAACTAAAAAGAGAAGGAAAAGGGAATTAAAAAGAGATAAAAGAGACAAGACATAGCATGTGGCAACATGCTGGCAGTTCTTGAGCCCAGAAAAGCCTCGGTCCAGCTTAGGTTGGACAAAGTAGTAATCTTTACAGTTGAGGTTGATTTAATGAGTCAGGAAGTGCATACCTACTGTCAGGCATGCAAATACATGGAAAATATTTTGAGAACGCTTTGGACTTCTTGAAGTGAATTCAGTGCCCTTTTTGGAGCTAACATGTATTGACCCTTAAAGAGCATGGCATTGTACCATTAACTTAGTTGTGGTGGGTGTGGTGTTGATCATGACATCAAAAATCACAATTAGATGCTACTAACTTATCACAAAATGAATGTGTTACAAAGTTAGATGCCCTTAGTTGACTGTGTTGGTGGGTGTGTTTGTCCAGGTTTCGTGCATCTCTCTACCCATGTCCAGAGACCCCACAAGAGAGGAAGGAGATGCTGGCTGGAGTGAACAGCCGCATTGATGACCTCCAGATGGTATGTTTGTTACTGTAACAGATCTTCATCTGCCTTAACTAGCATTACATATAGTACTGTGTGACATGCAAACAATACGTGTTACATCGGTTGGTGGGTTACAGTCGCATTCAATAAAGTAAAAAATAAAGGTTTTGAAAATGAAAATCAAGTAGAGGGAAAGCAGTTGACCTTGGAGTAAAGCCAGCTTATTGTTTAATTCACACTGCCATTAGCATTGCAGTTCATAGTTGAAATTTAATAAACCCTTCAGTGGGACTTTCTGCTCTTTGTTCCACTGCTGTCCACCAAACAGCACGAACCTAATCAGAAACAGGATGTCTGTTCTCAGTTTTTCTTGATAACATTTATTTTCAGTGAAATTACATAAGGTCCCATAGTGTAGGTGAGTGTTTTCTTGTTCATTAGCTCTTATCTCTGAAAGGCCTTTGTCCTGACACTTAGTGTTGTGGTTCCTTAAAGTTTGCCCTTATTAAGCCAGGAATAAAGCCTCGGTTGTGCTTGAGAGGTCTGCCCTGCTCTCAGCCTGCCAACCACATAGAAATTATTACACTGTATTGCAATAGAGCATTTTACTCAGCTTTGCATAGACAATCCGTTCTGTGCATAAACATGGCCCGAGTCAAAGAGCCAGTGCAGTAAGGTCAGTCCTTTTGTATCATTTTACGATACATTCCATGGGTGCAACTGTGGGGTTAAAGAATTAGTGGATCTTATTTACATAATGCAACTAATAGTAAAGAGGTCAGTAAAGCTTAATGTCATAGAAACGCAGACAGTGCAGCGAGCCCATGTACTGTAGGGCTATGCCCGACTAAGTCTTTTGTTTGGTGTCAGTCGGCTCTTTAGTGCAACTATTTGACTATTTGTTCTTTTTATTTACTTATTTAAAATATGTTTATAGCCTAGACTGTCAGAAAATCAATTGGTGTGAATTTCGGTGATGATTTCGACCACGTTAATATCAGTATTTCAATACAAAAGAATCATGGAAACATATTTTTGAGCATTTAAAAATCAATAAAAGACAGCTGCATATGATGCAACATTTAAAATGCGACTTATTTAAAGAGACGATATATAATGTCGGGCTGCCATATGGATTTGTCTTAATAATGAGACAGGCAGTTCACTTGTATTTCTGTTGAAACATTGTTCCTATAGGCAATTTTGTCTTCTGAGACATGGTTATAGCCTAGTTTACCAACAAGTTTAAGCTTGTCCTGTAAGTTAACCACAGCACATGCTGTTACTGTGCATTTGATGGTGATCAGCTTGCACTGCGAACGATTCCTCTTATTTATAATTTGTCATTGAAATGTTTTCCTCGAGCATTTTTGTTAACTTCCTAGTCCCTAGTGAGATGAATGCATGTCACAGAAACAGTTGGTAAATATCTGTGTGTTTCCCTTTAATGGAGATGGATAAATAAACTGGACTCGCATAACATTAGGCTATGCATAACCAGCCACATTCTCATGACAGTCTTTTCTCTTGTAAAAATAGGCCACAATGTTTGAAAACAGTTCTAATAAAGTACAAATCTCACCTTTATGTGGTTTGGCCTTCTGGGTTTTGTTACCCCTTTCTCCTTGTTCTGCAATTTGCTAAACAGATCTGACCTTGATGTACATCCATGTATCAGACTGTCGCTGTTGAAGTGGGTATTCCCCCCACCCCCACTCAACTACAGGGGGAAGTATGGGACAAATTGCTGCTTGGCACACCAAAATGAGGAGAAGAAGATGGCAAACTGGCTGGGCTACCTTCTATTGTATTGCACACTGGCTGGTAAAAAATAAAATATAATAAAATAAAAACAAAGGCTCAACTACAATAGTCTCAGTTGATCGACAGGTCTCGTGACTAATGACTCAACTGTTCGACTACTTAGGGGCAAGCCTATGACCATACAACATCAGTAGGAGCCTAGGTTGTTTCCAGTTTCGTTATATACACTCTTGTGACCAGCATGGCACTGTTGATGCTTTATATTCAAATCATCATTTTTCAAAAACATTTTTACAAAGCATCATTGGGTCTACCCATTACAAAAACTACAGAGAAAATATTTAATACAATAACCATAAAAGCACAATATATAGAGTTTCTAAACATTACAGTACTCTTCAGAATAAAAAAAAAAGTCCTTTCCTCTTTGTTAAATTACAGTTACAAGTTGCTTTGAGCTATATATTGTATCAAACACAGGATAAACATTTTGTCCATCGTGGATTGGTTGCAGTTTCTCAGATATCTGTGGACACCTATGTAAACTCCATCTGCTGATGAAGACCTTGTGATATATTCAAAAGCTTCAGTACAAGTAAATGGACTTTGGGTTTGGGTTGTTTTGTTAAGTTCAAACATGAAACAGATTGAGTTTTCTGTGTTGTGGTAAGTTGTTAAATCAGTGACCAAAGCCTACGTGTTCATCATGTAGTTTTTTGTATGATATATCTATAAGACTTGATGTTGTGTTCATGGCTTTCAGTAGTTAGTTTATAACACTGTGACCCTAAGGTTAGAGGTTAAAGGTAATGCTATATGTGCTGATTAAAGATGTGGAAAAGTAAAAAATCAGTCTATCTGATGGGTCAATGAAACAGAGCTGGTGCAGTAATTAAACAGACCAGCAGTTATTGTTACTACCATGGACTTAACATAATTGCACCTGGCCCAGGTCATTCAGTAGAATCCATTCAAACATCCAGTGCTGATTCAACAGGATCTACAGTGTTAAACAAATCTGCTACTGTAGGTGCTGAACCAAACAGAGGACCATCGTCAGCGAGTTCTGCAGGCCGCCTCCAAGACCATGCGGGTGTGGTTCATCAAGGTGAGGAAGATGAAGGCCATCTACCACACGCTCAACCTGTGCAACATCGACGTCACCCAGAAGTGTCTGATTGCTGAGGTGTGGTGTCCTGTCTCTGACCTGGACTCTATCCAGTTTGCTCTCCGGAGAGGGACGGTCAGTTATTTTTTTTGTGCTTTGATGGTGTACTTGTTTTTTTTATATTATGTTTTATTACATTTATTATTATAGTATTTTAAAATGTATTATTATCCTTGTGTGTCCGACACACTTGGCCAATAAAGCTGATTCTGATTCAGATTTTTTAGCTGGATTTTAATACCCACAGCTTTCTGTGTTTCTGACTTTTCTATTGTTGTGAGCTGTCACTTCGTGCTTATAAATATTGACACATTTTATGCTGTTGCTGATAAACAGAACAATGTACTGATGCAGTCACAGTGCTTTTCTCATTCTATAATGGACACTCACTTCAGTGTTTGGCTTGCAGTATAGAAAAGAAGACATCTAGCTAGTGTTATCTGTCTTTCCTTCAAAGATGCACTGGTGGAAAATGACTAGACTTGGCAAACTCACATCAGAGAGTCCTATGAACTCAGTGGTCACAGGTTTACTCATGATTCGAGTCACATGCTTATACACACACATAAACAATATCTGAGTAACTGAAGTACTGAGATCACAGATGGAATAAAGCAGGTGGTCATTCTTTAAAGCTTACCGACTGAATTTTTAACGTACCAGGTTACGTTAGGCTACGTGTATGTCTTCTTAAAGCTTGTTTTATGGTTCAGCGTCAAATCTACACTGTACCTATGTCGTCGGTAACGTGTAGCCTTGTACCCTACACCAGAAATGTAACTACACGTTGCCACGACGCAGACAACAACAACTGAGATTGGTTGCATGACATTTCCTCATTCATGTCTCTCAGCAGCCAGACAAGCACAGACAATTGCTCTGATGTCCCTTCAACTGCTGTTCAACTTGTATTAGTTTTAACTCCAGCACTGACCAACTCAGTGTCAGTCGCCATTGTTTGTAAGTGGCAAAGAAACGCAACATAGTGTCATAGAAACCCCACCGCCAACTAGTGTTTTGGTGATGTACTTGCAGGGCAATACAGACACGCCAGTGCACAAGTAGGGCACTTATGTAGCCTACGGCATATGCTCTATGTCAATTAAATGCAGAACCATAAATCAAGCTTACTGTAAGTCTTACACATACAACATGGACAGTGTGTGACTGACAGATTGGTCTTTATTTGACAGGAGAGGAGTGGCTCAACAGTGCCGTCCATCCTCAACAGGATGCAGACCAAGCAGACGCCACCTACCTTCAACAAGACCAACAAGTTCACATCAGGATTCCAGAACATTGTTGATGCCTACGGCATTGGGAGCTATCGGGAGATCAATCCAGGTTATACAGGAATCCTTTTGTCTATATTTCAATTCAATATTCATCACATAACTACATGTTTGTGTTTTTGTACTGGAATACCTTAAATTCTCAGCGTGGTTGGGACCTTTATTGAGATAATCTGCAGGCCTTTATTTAAAACAGGTTTTATTTGACACTTATATTAGAGACAGGCCTCTAATTCTGCCTGTTCCCCTTTATTGTAAGCCCAGTGCTTCCTGCATGTTTACCTGTTCTTTTTATGAATTCGTGACAGGGAATATTTCACTGTATCAGTTCCAACAGCACAACAGAGTCAAGTCATACTCACTTCTCTAAGTTACTCTTCTCAAAGTACAGCTTTGATTTCATTCGCTAGTTACTTTGAATTGCTTACATTTTAGTCTCTTTGCATTGCTGTTAAGCTACATCAGTAATTCAGCTGCTCAAAAGTGCAGAGCCCCTCCATTTCCTCATAAGATTCGTACTGTGTGTGAAAAGTTTCTTTGACAGTAGTTTAACTGAAGCTTAAACTTCAATTGTTCAGAGATTGAGTACAGGAAAGGAGGTGTTCTTGATCAGGCAAAACATGTACAATTGCTTACACCTTGGAAACAGCCCATAGTGATTGATACTTGCTGTGTGATGAGCCCTTCCTGTATGTTTTCTATGACAGCTCCCTACACCATCATTACGTTCCCCTTCCTGTTTGCGGTGATGTTTGGTGACATGGGTCATGGCTTGCTTATGACCTGTGCTGCCCTCTACCTGGTCATCCGAGAGAGTCGCCTCCTTGCCCAGAAGAGTGACAATGAGGTTCAGTTAGAGATAAACAAATAATACAGTAATCTTACAGTACATAATCAAAAGCATAAAATAAATGATATTTCTAAATTGTTGTCTCTGTAGATGTTCAGCATGGTGTTTGCTGGCCGCTACATCATCCTTCTGATGGGGCTTTTCTCCATCTACACTGGCATCATCTACAACGACTGCTTCTCCAAGTCACTGAACATGTTTGGCTCGGGATGGAGCGTCAGGCCCATGTTTAGCCCCAAAGGAGCCAACTGGTCGTAAGTCAGTTAACTCTGCTTGGACTGATACTGCCTGAGTTGTCCACATCTTAGATTATATTATACAGGTTAATCTAGTGATAGGTTTACAGTTTTTACCACCAGTGAATAGATGGAGTTGAGCACCGTGTCTAGTTTTTGTAAATATTTGCAATGACTTCTCAAAAATTATCAAATGAATATTCCAACATTATGGAATAAAATGAATATTAGCTTTCTTTCTTAGAGTGAGATGACTTGGTAATCATGAATCACATCTCCATGTTATCCATGTGACTATATTTATCTTACTGCTGTATTTTAGGTGGATGAGTGTGGAAATCCCACATCATATAAATAATCTGCTTAATTTCACTATGTTCATTCATTTTGGGCTGATGCATCCTAGGTCTGAGATCCTTGACGTAAATCCAGTTCTACAGTTAGACCCAGCTGTTCCTGGTGTGTTCAATGGGCCTTATCCACTTGGAATTGACCCGGTAAGAACTGAACTGTACACTCACAAAAAAACTGACACTTTTTTGGTTAAAAAAACCACAGTGCACAATAAACCTGTAAACTTAAGGCATCAGGTGACCAATGTTCTCTATTTTTTTGTACTGTCAACAACACAACAATTAATGCACTCGAAGTGCTGGACCAATATGCTTGGGTCAGAGTGTCTAAAATCATTTATATTAAGGACTAAATAATTCAGAATTTCAGTAAATAGTTTCCAACATGTTAGTGGCTATATCCCAATAGAAATAAGCAAAAAGGAACAGACAGGTTCCTTTGGTTGGTCTCCAACATATTGTACACTCTGTGCAGATCTGGAATGTGGCCACCAACAAGCTGACCTTCCTCAACTCATTCAAGATGAAGATGTCTGTAATCCTGGGTGTCATCCACATGCTGTTTGGAGTGTCTCTCAGTCTCTTCAACCACTTGTAAGTGCTACTCTTAAAGCTAATGGTGAATGTTGACACATTACAGTAATTACCTCCACCAAGAGCAGGGTTTATTTTTTGCTGATGTTTGTTGGTTTGTTTGTTTGTGCGTTTATGTTTGGGTATGGGCCACGGAATAATTGATTAGATTTTGGTGCTGATGTGTTGCATAATTTGGATATGGGGTTTTTCTAAAATATTCAACATTGTGAGTGTCGCAAAGGTTGACTGTATCGGAGCCTTCTTGTAGCCAACATGCATGGCTGCACTGTTGAGCACTGGAGTTAGCTGGTTCTATTAGCAGGCAGCTACATCTCGGTCAGAGCACAGTAGTCTGTTGGCAAAGATGCCAGTGTTCCAGCTGGACAGTGTAACTGCATTTCCATTGTTGGAAACTATTGAGCGGTACAACCCATGCTTTTGCCTGACATAACCTCACGGGTTGACATGAATGGTCCTACTTTGTTTTTCCACTGTATTTTTCTGTGTCAGTCTCTGTTTAGAGGAGACATCTTCACCACTTTGCCCTTTGCTTTCACCCTTTTCCATCCATCCATCCAATATGTATACCGCTTATCCTGACGAGGGTCATGGGGGTACTGGAGCCAATCCAAGCTGACAGGCAGGGTACACCCTGGACAGGTCGGCAGTTATTTTCACCCTTTTGATTATTTTCTTTTCTCTTCTCTCTCCTCTATTGTCATGATTCTGTCCCATCAGCTTCCGTTCTCATGCTTTTATTTTGACACAACTTCCTGTAATAGCCATATCATAGCTACGGACTTTTTACTTTAATCAGCACTCATTGTTTACACCTGTTTTCACCCCGTTATAAGCAGCTTTCCCCCCCCCCACTGGAAAGCTGGCAGATCGTTCTAACCTATGTCAGACTTTCCAGCGGTTTTTTTCTTGTGCCAGTTTTTCCTGTTTTGACCCCGGATTGCCATTGACCACTGAGTACTGCCTTGCCCTTCTGATTTGGACTGTTTTCTGTGAATTCGACTATCGATCAGCCACTACCCCAAGTTTCTAGTTTACTTGTAAGGATCTACTCTCATATAATACTATCATTAGCTGTTAATTATACCATTAATCATCACAACTACATGACTAACCCAAACATACAAGCTTCAACTGAACTTATCCCAACTTTAGCCCTTAATCCAAAACCAGTCTCTAAAATATTGTTAATATCAAGGTTTTACTGCAAACACAAAATGGTCCCCATAAAGATACATGTTGACAAACACACACACAAACAAAAAACTCATAAAGTGTGCTACTGACTGTGGGTCGAGGCAGGTGGCCACCCAGTTGTGTCCTTCTCTTAAATGGAGCTTTTCCTCCCCACTGTCACCACCTGCTTGCTCAGGGGGCATTTGTTGGGTTTTCTTTATAATACTGTAAGGTCTAGACCTGATTATGTAAAGTGCCCTCAGATAATTGTTGTTGTGAAGTGATAGTGAAGTGCTGTCTAGTTTACTATATTTATGTGAAATTAATAGGTTTGCTCTTTTTATCTGAATGAATATGATAACACTGATGGCATGTAATGTAACATTTACCTGAGTTGAAACAACTCTCCACATTCTCTTAATGGGGTTTGCGCTATTTAACTCTATCACAGTCACATTATCAGCTGGTTAATGCTTTTATTGCAGACCAAAATCTGCAGTGTAAAACTACTGAGCAACATGCCATAATTAATACTTCATTGCTGACAAGCAGAGCTATTGTTAACTCATTTCATTGCACTGTAGGTACTTCAAGAAGTCACTCAACATCTTCCTGGGCTTCATCCCAGAGATTGTCTTCATGTCAAGCCTGTTTGGCTATCTCGTGCTGCTGGTTTTCTACAAGTGGACAGCATATGATGTGTACACCTCCAAGGATGCTCCTAGCCTGCTCATCCACTTCATCAACATGTGTCTCTTCAACTACAATGACCCCACCAACAAGCCCCTCTACAGGGGACAGGTGCTTCCTCTTTCATCCACCCCTCTACCTCTCACAGCATCCTGCCCCTCCCTCCTGCACTAATATGGTTGAACACTGCTAGAGATGTGCACAGCAGCTCATAGTGACCAAACTCACATTAGGTTTTAGATAGACTTTATTTTCTTGTGGCTTGCCTTCTTTCAGAGAGGTCAGGATCAAAACAGTACTGTTGGATCTGGTGAGGATCTTCTTATTTTTGTCTAACTTTTCCACCTAGCTTACTAGGTAAGAATAGTGCTGGGCGATATGGCAAAGATGCTATTAACATTTTTGTACCATGCAGCAAAGGAGGCAGTTCCAAATGGTGCTATGAGTTACTTATATCAGCCATTGTGTGGGAGATGCAATGGCTGACATGGGGCTTCAGATGGGGCTCCAGATGGATCACCGGGAAACTTCTGTGCCCTACACTTTTAAGAGGTGGGACAGTTACACATAAGTACATTTTCTTTTGTAAATGTTTTCAAACAGTATGTTTTGGGTTTACAAGACAAAATGGTTTGAAGATGAGGATGAAGAAAATGTACTTATAGTTAACTTTTCCTATTCCAGACATGAATCTATGAATCTGACTCCCTTTGTGTGAACACCAGAGAGCTCCTAAGCTCCCCCACATGCACAGAATTAACTGAAATATAAGCCACATACACACAAGAATAACTACATATTTTGTGCAATGGTCAAATCATGCAATTTCCTCCATAATTGTCCATCTAATGGGTACATTTCTCATCTCTACACTGACTCCCAGTATCTTAGCTGTTCCTAGGACTGCACTCTTCTGGACCGAGATCTCAGATGTTGTTCCTGGGATCTGTTTGAGCCACTCTCCCAGTTTGGGGGTCACAGCCCCCAATGTTCCTATTACCATGGGGACCACTCGTGCCTTCAGCTTCCACATCTTTTCTAGCTCTTCTTTCAGCCCTTGGTATTTCTCGAGCTTCTCGTGTTCCTTCCTGATGTTGTTATCGCTTGGGATTGCTACGCTTGGGATCACTACAGCCTTCTTCTGTTTGTCCACCACTACTATGTCCAGTTGGTTGGCCATTACCAGTTTGTCAGTTTGTATCTGGAAATCCCACAGGATCTTAGCTTGGTCATTCTCAACCACCTTTGGAGGTGTATCCCATTTTGACTTTGGG
>NW_018127997.1:1579772-1579972 GCF_001952655.1 Monopterus albus
ATTTGCTGGATAGTATCAGGAGTATCTTTGCATAGCCTGCCCCTGGGGTCCTGTCTGGTATGGTAGACCCCGGCCTCCATTGACTGTGTACTTAGACATTGTTCCTGTGATGCCAAGATTAGTGCCTCTGTGCTGTCTTTCAGTCCAGCTTTGTCCAGCCACTGGTAGGATTTTTCGATATCAGCAACTTCTTCTATCTA
>NW_018127997.1:1579992-1580244 GCF_001952655.1 Monopterus albus
GTTGATGTCAGTGTCCTCTGTCTCCTCTTTCAGCCAGCTTATTATGCCAGCGGGGTACTTGATGACCGGCAGGGCGTAGGTGTTAATCAACCGGACTTTGTTCTTTCCATTCAGCTGACTTCTCGGGACTTACTCTCTGCAGGTACTCGGTAGTTGCTGCTTTCCTTGTGGCCTCTTTGGGGTTCCCATTTGCCTGCAGGACCCCAAGGTACTTGTAGCTGCCCTCAACATCTGCTATGTTGCCTTCTTGTA
>NW_018127997.1:1581661-1600137 GCF_001952655.1 Monopterus albus
GTTGATGTCAGTGTCCTCTGTCTCCTCTTTCAGCCAGCTTATTATGCCAGCGGGGTACTTGATGACCGGCAGGGCGTAGGTGTTAATCAACCGGACTTTGTTCTTTCCATTCAGCTGACTTCTCGGGACTTACTCTCTGCAGGTACTCGGTAGTTGCTGCTTTCCTTGTGGCCTCTTTGGGGTTCCCATTTGCCTGCAGGACCCCAAGGTACTTGTAGCTGCCCTCAACATCTGCTATGTTGCCTTCTGGTAGTACAGTCCCCTCAGTTCTGACTACCTTCCCTCTCCTTGTTACCATTTGACCACACTTATCCAGTCCGAATGACATTCCGATGTCCTGGCTGTAGATCCTAGTGGTGTGGATGAGTGAGTTGATGTCTCGTTCACTCCTGGCATACAGCTTGATGTCATCCATGTAGAGGAGGTGGCTGATGGTTGTTCCATTCCGTAGTCAGTATCCGTAACCACTCTTGGTGATGATCTGCCTGAGGGGGTCCAGCCCTATGCAGAACAGCAGCGGGGACAGAGCAGCTGGTGGGTCTGCTCTCATGTTATTACCCTGCCCCTGAGAATACACCTTGGATGGCGCAGTGGAGAACATTCGATTTATTCTCCTGGCTTCCACTTCTCTGGTGTACCTCTTCAACTGGGTGGCCAGGGCTGTGAGCCTTTGCTTGGCAGTCTCCAAGGCCTCAGGTATGGACAGTGTGTTGTACCCCTTTCTTCACCATGCCTTTCTGTAATTCCAATAGCTGGCTAACTTCTTTCCTTGCTGCCTTGATCTTGGTCTCCAACCTCCTTCTCCATGGAGGATACTGCTCCCTATGATCACAGTTGCTGTGGTGTATATGAGCTTGTTGGTCTCAGTGATGGTCATAGTGCTGAATTCAAAGTCACTTGGAGGGAAAAATGTAATTTTGACCACTTCAGCATGTAATTTGAATGAAGCCTAAGTCACTTAGCCCTGTTTTTTGATAGCCTCATATTGAGCTGTTGCTTTCTGTGTTGACAGCTTAGTTGCTCATCTCTTCCATCTGTCTGGCATGTGAGATGAGCTGTGCCTGTGTTGGCAATTGAGCTGTCTGTTCTTATATTTGGTTAGAAATAGCATTGTTTTTATAATGAGATTGGCCTTTGGTACTTCATCAAGCAAATAACCTTATCAAGAGAATATCAAAGATACTCATTATACATAATAACAAAGGAATGTTTTCGCTTACATTTAGTATTTCTATCATTTCCATTGCCCAGGCCTTTTTTCATTTGAAATAATAAGTTTATCCCAAAGGACGACGTCTGTTTAGTCAGACTAACAATATACTGACATTTGCTGCAGTTAGTGTTCTTGCTCTTGTTCCCAGATGAAGCTTTAGATTGAAGCCACAGAAAATATTATTGCAAACACTTCTGTTCCCCTTTCAACAACCTGAGTTAGTATACTTTAGGTGTAGAGTTAATTACTCAGCCTTTATTCATGGTTTACTGATACATACTATATGTTCTGAAATCAGCATATTATTGTTGTTAGATTGAAACAACAAAGAAATGATCACTGTTACACATTGCCAACATCATGTTAACCTCTCTGTTTTTGAATCTGTAGATGGGGATCCAGGTTTTGTTGGTGCTGATTGCCCTTGCATGTGTACCCTGTATGCTGATTGTGAAAACTATGGTGCTGCGGCGTCAGCACCTATGGAAAAAGCACCTGGTATGTGGATCTGACCCCACCTACAGTACAACAATACTGACACCTTTGATAAATAACAATTATAATCTTTGATATAACTTTTTTCACTCCTATTCTGCCATTTATGTCAGTGCACATTGTATTGTGTAATGTGGTTGGTTGTGTTGCCATTAAAAATGCTTAAAGCTTGCCTTGGAAACGCTGATATTTTGGTGCTAAATTTGTAAGAAATTCTTCACAGATTGATATCCCCTAGCAGCTTATGATCTGCCATTTTATTCTGCTGTTTCCCTGTAGATTTAACAGGTTTGTTCCAAAATGGTATCTATCCAACAAATGTTTGTTACCTCCATCTTACCATATACTGTAACTTTCATTGCCTTCCCTGGTTGTGGTAAACATCAAAGAATGAAGAATGGCACCAGTTACATAGAATTGCACTCATGTCTATAACAGCAGTTCAGAACAGAAGTAAACAGGGTGTTCAAATGAAATATGAACTTTGGGCAAGTTTTACTGTGTATTGATAAGTGGCACATGTAAATACAGTGCTAGAGTACCGGAATTAATTTTGGCCCCTAATTTTGGTTTTGGCAACTGAAATATTTATTGATGCATTTTGAAATTTTAGGTCTTGGAAGCATCTAAACCTTTTAATTCATCTATTCATTTGCAGTCCTTGATATAGTTAGTGTTTTTATGGTTTGTGCCAACTGTTTTGTTGTTAGCAAATTTGCATGCATCATAGATAAATATAGTTTATTAATCCAGTTCTGATTTTTCCTTTCAAGAGCAAACATTAGCTAACGTTACTTGCAGAAATGACTACTAAAATGCAAGATAATACTTATTAGGTCTTGATACTGCAGGTCAACCAGCTGAATCACTATCTGAAAAAGAGATGTTTGGGCTGGCGAAGATACTGTTTTACTAGTTAGGGTTATACAATGTATGATTCTGCAGATGTATGAGGAACTTTGATTGAATAGGGTTTTCAATGAATAGTTAATCCATTTGGCCAGCTTTCACATTATCTTGAAAGTATTGTTTGTTGATGAAAGTGTCAACAAATACATTTTGTTGTAGTTTTTGTTTGGAAAGCTTAGTTTTTATTTCATTTTTGTCTCATTTTCATTGTGGAGAAGATTCAACATTAACTTTACTAGCCACCCTTTGTTGTATATTATAGAGCTCCTATATAAAATTGCTTACCATGTTTGCAGCTTTTGTACTTAGTTTCCTGCCATCAGTGTTTTGATGAGCATGAAACATGTGCATGGCAAGCATATCATGCAATGCAATGTGCTAGTTCCATTTAAAGTATCAAAGCTGTATTAATGCAATATCAAAAGAATGTTTTCCAAATGACTTAGTTAGACACATTCCAGGGTCAGATTAATCACCAGTGCTAATTATCTTACTGAAAAATGCATCAAAGCTACAGTAAACAAGTAACAAAAGAACCATGTGGCTAAGGATATTGATGGTATGGTAGTTCAGTGAATGAACAGGACATGAGTGAGATCATTTTGCCCTCCAATAAATAATTGGATCTCCCAGTCCAATCAGATCTCCCAGTCTAATAACTTAGTGGTTTAGTCTATAAAAATGATATTGTAAGGTAGTCTAGATTCCAGTACCTCACTGTATCATTGAGGACTTAAAGTTTTTGTTACCTTTTATTTATTAAAAGTCAGATGTATTGCTGGACAAGTGTTGGATATATATCATTTTGACATGAAAGCCTCCACTCACGGTGCTGGATGCCCTCTTCTAGTAAAAAAAAAAAAAAAAAGTAGGAAATTAAAAGAAAGTGTTCAACCTGAGGCTTGCTTTAAGCTAGACACAGCTCTTGTGGCTTTTGTATCTAGTCCCAGAAGAGGGAAGAAACCCCTGCAGAGAATCTAGAGCAGTCTTTAGAGCAAACAGGCGTGTCCTCATCATGCACCGGACTCACCCAACAGGGCACGCAGAAGTTTGGAGGGGTGCGGGTGGGCAACGGGCCCACGGAGGATGAGGCTGGCATCATGGACCACGACCAGCTCTCCCAGCATTCAGAGGAGGGAGATGAGGTTAGTCCATTAAACAGCATGAAACTCAGATTCAACTTCAAAATTCAACCCCTTAAGTTTGTTTTATTTACATTTTTGAATAGTTAGTGGGTTGCTGAAAACTAAGAAATATGACCTCAAAACATGAGTTTGACTCAGAACTAGCTATAGCAAAAAAGATTATTTTCACTCAGAATTCTTAAAAAAAATTTAAATATACAGTTGCAATAAAAAGTAATGGCACTTTTTACAATTTCCTGGTTTTCTGCATAAAGTGGTCATAAAATGTGATCAAATATCAACAAACAATATTTCTAAGCTGATCAAACACAAAAATGCATGATGTTTCATGTCTTTATTGAACACACCTATCTAACATACAAAGTGATGGTGGAAAAAGTAATGGCAACACTCAAGTCAGGTTTTAGCAAACCTGGATTCCAATCAATAAAACAAGAATGGGGGTGTGGTTTAGAACTACCTTGACTTATAAAAACATTCAAAACAGTGTCAGCGTGCTATTCACAAGCGGCATCAGCTGATGTGAGCCGTGCCTTGCAAAAATGAGATTCACAAGACCTACTATCAAGAGTTGTTGAGTTGCATGTAACTGGAAAGCGTCAGAGTCATCTCAAATACGTTAGATATTCATCAGTCCACAGTTAGACATAGTGTGGCTACATTCCATAGAAGTGGGCCCAACCCTGCTTAGCTTCTGAGGTCACATGCGAGTCCAAAACGATATAACATGGGGAAAATAAGGAAATTTTCATCATAGAGACACACATAAATATTTGATACTGAAAATATCAAAATTGGTGTTGACTGCTTTTTCAGCACTACATGTGGAGCACAGCTTAATACTAAGGAGAGCTTTGCCCAAACAGGAATTTCTGAGTCTACTCAGCATTAGCACTAACCAATGCATTGTGCTGTCCACCATGGCACTGCTGTCCAATTCTATTACTTCCATCACGGTTAGCTTTGTCATTTTAATAGATTGGGGTCTTATGTTGCTGTTGCTCCTGTGCTGCTGTGTATCCAATGATGTAGCTAAAAAAGGACTGAACAAACCAGCAAAATGTGAATCTGCTCTGGTTCTTCTCAACTGATGCATCTACTCTTTGACTTTTAGGGTTCTGTAGGGTGGGAATTGCTTTTGAAATATTTTTTGTTGCACTACAGTCAGTTGTATTTGAGCTTGTTGACAAACTTAGTCTACTTTATAACTCAATTATATCAGTTCAAAGAGGACAGTAGTTGAGTTCACCCCAGCAACCTGTGGTACTTTACTGTATGAGAGAGCACTCATACAGTGGGGTGGGGATAATGTGGGCACAGCTGTGGGCAGTGACAAAGGGAGGCCTTTGAAGGATGAGAGAAGATAAGAGATGGATTTTCCATTTTTGAACATAAACAGTGAGTTGGTTTTTATGAGAAGCAGCATGTGTAAATTCTAATTTCTGAAAATACCACATGTTTTTTTTCTAGCTGTGACTCGCAGGTTTGGTGTGTCCTGTGTCTCTTCCATAATAAATTTCTTAAGTGTTTATGTTGTAATAGCATAAGACTGCATTTTGACATCATTATTCGAGGTTCTACTATTCCATCTGGCATAACTTATAAACTGTGTTATGGAATTTAATACTGCATAAAGTTGGGAGCAACAAGTGGCTGTAAGAGTATCAGGGTGGGCAACCTACTCAATACTACAGAAAGACCCAGGTGTATTTGTTTCTAGTATATTGAAAAATCTGCCTTTTCTCATTTTTTCAGTTGTGTGTAAGTGCCACTGTTGCATCTCAGTGACATTTCCTTCTGTGGAGAATATCAGTATTCCCAGTTATGGTGCTGTCAAAAGTGCTATTAGACTTTTGCCAGATTTTTCCTCTCATCCCAAAGTCTTCTTCAGGTCAAAGTGACTGATGGGGAGTCCTTTATAATCTCAGTTACTGACACCTTTAGGGCCTTTGAGGTCCCACCTGGACATCATGTTTTGTTGGGGACATGAGTCAAGGTGTGAACTGATGTTAAACCGCCTGGGGAGAGATGTCAGGACTGCATTTAAGGGCAGAGACACACCAATGCCCAATGTGCCAATGTCATGAAAGCGATGAAGCCTAACCTTTGCATCACCTCATGTCGGTTTTGTCTGGGCCAGTCGGGCTGAAAAAGTGACAGTTCAACACACCACGCAGACTACAGCCAATGGCCAACCACATATGTTCTACACCTGCATGACAGAAATACCTTCTGGTTCAACACAGCTGTTTATAGCTGCTTCTAGTCTGTTGTCCTCTGCCCTTGGTCTTTTGATTGTGGAAAAAGAAAGAAGGTTGTGGAGGTGAAAAACAAGTAGAAACTGTACTAAATGGGTGAAATCATGGATATTACAGCGACAGTGAGGAGGGGTTTTCCCGAACTGTTATGTTCTCATGCATTGATTCAGTAAGCCGAACAGCCAATCAGAGTGGTCTCTTTTTCACTAACGAGGCCCAATGTGCCAATGTCAAATTGGCTGAAAAGTCACCGACAGGGGCCAAATAGTGCCAATGGGGCGGGACACACCAGGAAGATGAGGCCCATTGTCCTTCAGATGCTGGTGTGCTGAGGGGCTGGCTCTTCTGTGTTTTGCTATGTGCTTGGGAAGTGGTTGTTTTGTTTCTCCAATGAACAAGTCTTTGCATTCCATACTGCACTGAATTCATTTTCTGATTATGTCTGGGTGTTTTAACCTTATTGTAGACAAGCTTCTGCCACAAGAGTGTTAAATGGATTTTAACTTGAGCTTTATGTGGTTTTTGACAAAGCCCTGTTATGGCAGCTGGGTGCTGAGAATCAAAGTAAATATTGATCTGTGTGGATACCCAGTATATTACAGTGTTGATGTTTCTGTTTTATTTGATATGCAACACAGTCCAGGAAGACCAGACTATATCCTCTGAAACACATTCAAAGAGAAAGTGATGTTGCTGCCCACTGCACTGATGGGTTTTGAAATGGAAGCGTTCACTTCTACTTCCTTTATTTTAATTTTGACCTAGGTGTCATTCATGTATCTAAACCAGTGGCTGCGTGGTCCCAGTGAAGGAGCTCAGGGCTCTGCTCTCTACTTCAGCCACGCAGAGATAGGCCATAATTGGAAATACTGGACCCATGGCACACTCATGTTTCTGTCTGTATAGGACCCTATTGTTTTTTAAATAGGGGATGGAATTCAAGCACAGCACTTACAGTATGCAACCTGGGGTAAGGTTGGCTCTGTTGGATAGAGTACTGTCTTGTAGTAGTAGTAGTAGTCATTTTCTTACATTCTTGACTGCCTCAGAGGTCTGAATGCATGTGAAGAGTTACATGACATCATAGGATACCATGGTTTTATCTGAGTCCAGTTTTATTTTTTTAACCTTCTGAACATAACCTGTCATTGGTTAGATTGAAAACTCGTCTCAGGAGCAAACACCAGACAGCAAGTGATAGGTAGGTTAAAAGGTTTAATAAAGCTTGATACATCCACATGAATAATGTAACCTTATCCACAAGAGGTCATGGTCAAAGTGTTTGTCATATGCACAATTAGGAAACGTGTTTCCCTGTACAATGAAATTCTTACTTTTCCGTCCACATGAATGCCACACAATGCAAGTGAAATATATATAAAGTAGATGAGCAATAACACAAATCTAAATAGGCAGTAAAATCACAACTCTAAGGCACTTTAAAGCAGCAAATGAGGGGAGCAAATAAAAATACAACAAGAAGACACCAGACCGGCCACCCCCTCCTGTAGGCTGCTTCATCCCCGCCAGGGATGCAACCTATCACTGCAGTGTTGTTGGGGGGCCGGCCAGGCAGAAAGTCCAGTAACCAGTCACAGAGGGTGGGTTGCAGACTCAGTGTGGACAGTTTGTGGGTGAGTTTGTGGGGGGTGACAGTGTTTAAGGCAGAGCTGTAGTCAATAACGATTGTCCTGATGTAGGAGTCTCCATTTTCCATGTGGGAGAGGGAATAATGAAGGGTAGCTGCAATAGCATCTGAGGTGGCCCTGTTGGGCTGGTAGACATTCTGCAGGGGATCCAGGGTGTCTGGTATACTGCTCTGGATGTGGGCCAGCACCACTCTCTCAAAACACTTCATAATGATTGGAGTGAGTGCCACTGGCCTGTAGTCATTCAGGCAGGTGATTGGGTTCTTCTTGGGAAGGGGGACGATGTTTGTGGTCTTAAAGCAAGTGGGAACAATGCTCTGGTTGAGGGAAAGGTTGACGATGGTGGTGAGAACATCAGCTAGCTCACGGACACATGCCCTGACAGCCCTCCCAGGGATGTTGTCCAGTCCTGCCGTTTTGCGGGGGTTGATCTTTCTCAGGACTGTGCGTACCTGGCCTGGTGAGACAGTTAGTGGAGGGGAGGTGGGGGGTTGGGTGGTCTCGTTGTGTGTGTGTGCCTCCGCTCTGTGCTGTGGCTGGAGGTCTCAAAGTGGGTCTCAAAAAAGGTGTTGAGGTCATCCAGCAGGCTGTCTGTGGAGCTGATGATGCTGGTGGTGGTCCTGTAGTCTGTGATGTGCTGCAGGCCCGTCCGGAGTCAGCAGTAGAATAGAAGCCATTCAGCTTCTCTCTGTACTGCCTCTTGGCCGCTGTGATGGCTTTCCTTAGTCTGTACTTCGCAGCTTTGTACTCCGTCTCATCGCCTGATCTGAATGCATGAGACTGTTTATCCAGGGCTTCTGGTTGGGAAACCTCCTGACTTGTATTGTGGGCACAATGTTGTCGATACAGGTAATAATGTATCCGGTCATATACTCAGCATAATCCTGTACGCTGACAGAAAAGTCCTCCAAGGTGGCTGCGGCTTTAAACACATCCCAGTCTGTCTGGGTGAAACAGTCCTGCAGGATGCCTTCAGCCTCTGAGGTCCAGAGTTTAATTTGATCTATCACTGGATGAAAAAAAACCCTCCAATATTGAAGAAAAATTGCCATTTACAATGAAGATGCCAACGAAAATATCTGACTAGAGGCACAATGAGATTCAGGAACATCTGTTTTTAAAAACTAGCGCCAGAATCCTCAGACAAATATAAGGAATGACAAGAGACACAGTCGTTTATGACCAAATTACAAACTGGCTAGGTGACCGCATCATGTTGAGCATCCTGCGTGCTCTACCCAGCCACTCTCCTCTCACATTAACCATACAGAGTTTTTCCAGTGCATCTGACATGGACTATCTCCTGTTGTGCGTTACTTGTGCAATAAGGCAACTCTGGAGAAAATCCAGTCCTGATTCCACAGACATAGTTCTGAGTTCATGTGTGAAAATGGCTTTTGACTCATGTGACTCTAATCACGTACATGATAGCTGTGTGGGGCAACGACATACATGTGACTTCTTTGGCTCTCGAGGTGTAAGCAACTCCAGGACTTCCAACCAGTCAATTAGAACTGAATAAGCCTTTGGGATGAGAGGTGAAACATACTCAGGAACCTCAGAAACAAACCTGCTTGTGACTACCAGGATATTCTGTACACTAATGCTAACACTTACTTTGACTTTTGTTTACCTTCAAGCACTCAGAGGAAGAGCCGGTAAGAGCCAGACTTTGGTATCTTATTATTATGTTTGGATTCTGTCCTGTTGATCTATCTGTTTGTGCCTTCAAAGCAAGTAGTGGTCTTTCACTTTTGAACTCTGGCCAAACCCCCCTGCATTCCTTACTTAAGTACTGTGCATGTGTGTAGGTGTGTGTGCGTGTTGTGTGTATACAATAGATAGAGGAGAGAGAGTAATAGAAAGAGGGGCGACACAATAGTGCAGTGGTTAGCACCAAATTTGGGCCAGTTAATGCACCATAACAACATACCTTGCGTTTTTGTTAGTACTGGGTTATAAACTGTGTTTTCATCTATCAGTGCCGACACACTGGTGGTAGAATTGGTGTTAAAGTAAAGTAGTCTATGTTAGCAACATTGCTCATCAAAACACAATGGAAATGCACAGTCTAGAAACGTGAGTCACATAAACTTGTCACAACGTGGCTGTATTGTACACACCTACAACACTCCCCACCTGTCAGGGACAGCGTGTTAAGCTGCTGATAATATCGAGGGTGAACTCAATTAGAAGGCCAAATGAGTAAAAGCAGAACTGTCTTTTTAATCAGAGCAATGGTCAGAAACAAATGATACACAATGCAGGAGTCTGATTCAACATGTAATACTCAGGTCGATAATCCAGTCCAGGGTCAGAGCCAGCAAATTCACACATCCAAGGTATCCACAAGAAGAACAGTCAATAAGGGAAGTCCATAAGTTGATGCACAGAATACAGACAGAATCAGAAGGGTTAGGCAGTACTCGGTGCTCACAAGGCAATCCGGGGTCAGAGCTGGAATAACAGGCACAATAAAAAACCGCTGGAAAGTCTGAACATGGGTTAGAACAATCTGGCAGCTTCGTGGGTGGGGTGTCAACAGGTGCAAACAGTTGTCACAGATTAGGGTAAAGAGTCCGTAGCTGCAATGACACTGTAACAGGAAGTGGTGTCAGAATAAAAGCATGATACCGGAAGCAGAAGAAACGGAATCATGACACCACCCCCCTGACCAACATATCGTCTTACATTAAAACCCAGTAGGGCGCTGTTTTTCTGGACTCAGTGTGAATGTAGTCTAAGTCAAACCACTCATGAGATTAAGACAAATACACACATGGCTGACGTTAGTCCTAGTCAAATCACTGAGAGACTGAGACAAGTGCAAGCCAATTAACCAATCATAAGACTGAGAAGGGTCAAAAGGATAAGTTAGAATTAGGATGTAGATGCCAGGAATATATCTGGCCACCAAAGTACAAGACAAACACAACTAATTCTTCGTAAAGAATGTCCAGTACCATATTATGGTGCTCTAGTATGTGCAATGGTCACCCGAGCTCATTCAGTACATTGCTTGAACTGGGAAACTCCCATATCCTGAGTCTTCTTCAGCTACTTCTAACATTCATATACAAAAGTCAACAAATTCCTTTCAGTGCTTTTGAAATATTCCCTAAAATAAGTCACTATCTCAGACTTGTCTCCAATATTATAGCCCTTCTGAAATATTCTCTATTTTAAACATAACACCTGAGGTTTCTTTTGCCTGTGTATCAGCTCTACAGTATATTAGTCAAAGTAGTTTGTGGATGCTGAAAACTGCCTTTTTGTTGAGCTGTTCATTTACCTATGCCCTCTCACAAAGTCTGCAATCTTGTACACTGTGACTGTGACTCTGAGTTGAAATGTTCAGTGGTATCTCAGTGTATTGTGCCATTATGGAATGTTAGCCTGTGTTTTCAGTAGTCACTTGTGAGGGAGACCCTTTGAATGGAAACAATGAGTGCTGCTTCCATGAACTCTGTTTCACACGTCCAAAGGACAAAAGAGAAGCATGGAAAGAGGAAACCAGACCAGTGCCAAGGAAAACCCAAGTAGAGCAATGCAGAGCAATGGATTCCCATGCCCCCCCCAACACATTTTACACAGGAAAGGCCAGTCTTGCTCCAGGATGGAGAGAACGGGGGAACTCTGTTGGTTTTACAATGCACAAACAAGTCCCTGTTTCGTGATCCTGCGGGGGGGAGAAACAAGCCAGACGTCTTCACTATTTGTTTTCTGCCTAATCAGAGCCAAAGGCTCAGGCATGGGTCAAAAATCAAGACAGCCACTCATTAAAATGATAGCCGACTTTCCATTCCAAGTCATTTCCACTGTTCTTGCCATATTAACAGTACAACTGATACACTGGCCACATGTTGAATAACAGAGCTGAGCGATAATCCCATGTCAGTGTTAAGTACAAGGTTATGTGCTTGTTTTACATGTCACACATACTGAACATTCTTTTAGTCTTTTTTCCTGCATTACAGGCGGTGTGATTAAAACACATAGTTTCAATGTATTTAAACTTTCATTTAATTTTTTACAGTTAAAACATCAGCATGCATTGAGAACTTAAAAACAAGTCATCTATGTTAAAGCTAAACTAAAAAGAAAAGCTTCATTTGTAAAGTGAGATGCTGCAGTGTTTGGAGCAAATCTGGAGACTAAAAAAATCGAATGGAAATGTAGCTCCCTTCAGTACCTGATTAATTGTCCCGATATGATCACAGAGAATACAGATACTGTATGTTTGCAAATAAAAGATGCAGATCATTCCAAGATGAAGCACACTGAGTGGTGCCCTGAAGGCTTGGGTAAACTATAAACTACAAGTCTGTGGACTGAAGGCACCACTGAGGCAACTTTGAACAAGACATTTCCTCACTTGGGCCTTGAGGCCCTGGGGATTAAAATGTGGTGAGACTCCCTGCTAGGTGCTTGATTCACTGCATGTGCACATGGATTTACAGTAATAAATTTACTACAGTGCATGTACAGATTACCTGCTTAACCTAATTTCTCTGAGTAATCTGGTTTGGCTTGTGTGCATGCAAAAGTACTGAGTGATACTTTTCTGGTTAACTAAAGCTTTTACAAAATGTGTAATGTGTCCATTAATAGATGTGTGTAGGTGTGTAACATCTTGCTATAGGTCCCCCTATTATTTTATAAGCCTCATATACACTAAACGTTTAATACATTGTTTTTGGTATACTAAGTGTTCAGTACTTGTAAGTAATTATAATTGCTCCTATAAGACCATGTTATATTATCACACCTAGTGTAATAACTTCTGGTGTGGTTTACACATTCATCATTTGTTTATATTTCTGCATCCCCTTATGAGTGTCCACAGGAGGAGTTAGAGTTATTCACTAATACATTAATACAGTCCCAGCCACTGCCACCCCTAGACACTGGCTACCGACCAGCTGGAATGTAGTTTTCAGTCAGTTTCCAGCCAGAGTCCTCCCTCTTCCCCTCCTAAATAATGCTTATACTGTGTCTGTTATAAGCCATTTATTTTGTATACTGCTTGTAAATGCTAAATAGGAGGACTTAGTGTTACCAAACACTTAGTGTTCTAAGCATCTTGTCTCTCCACCAGTTTAACTTTGGGGATGTAGCTGTCCACCAGGCCATCCATACCATTGAGTACTGTCTGGGATGCATCTCCAACACTGCCTCATATCTGCGCCTCTGGGCCCTCAGCCTGGCTCATGCACGTGAGTACAAGCGTGCATAAACACATACATGCACACTTATATGATGCATATTTTTTAAACATTTATTGTAAGAGGTTGTAAATAATGATTTATGTCCCCTATTCATCTACAGTAGGTACATCAGGTGGACAATACTGGATTTAGAAGTCCTTCACATGTATATCAAAAATTGAAATTTTGTCCCAAGGAGTTCTACAGTCTGTACAGTATATAGTAACCTCTTTCCTTAGCCCCTCAGATAAGGAATCTGGATTATTCTTTATACTTTAATATGGGCAGCTGTTTTTAGGACACAGCAGGCTGTCAGTTTAGTCCCCAGCTCCTGCTGTCCCCCAAGTTGCTCCCAGTGGGCAGACTGCCGCTTTGCACAGCAGCTCCACTATCACTGGTGTGTGAATGCGTGAATGAGAGTGAATGTAAAACACTTTGTCCATTAAGGTAGAAAAATGCTACGCAAGTGCAGTCCATTTATGTCAGGTTATAATGTTGTTATCTTTGTGTGCACAGAGCTATCAGAGGTGCTCTGGACCATGGTGATGCATCTGGGTCTGTCCTCCCGGAGCGGGGGCGGGTTCTTCGGTCTGTCTATAGTCTTCTCTGCCTTTGCAGCCCTCACTGTCGCCATCCTACTCGTCATGGAGGGGCTGTCAGCTTTCCTGCATGCACAAATTTGGTGAGTTAGAAAATTGCAGTTGTTCACTACTAGGACAGAGATAGTTGGATGTGTGTGTGTGTGTGTGTGTGTGTGTATGTATGTGTGTATGAAATACTCACACACACAAGCAGCCTACCTGCATGTTACTAAATAAGCAGCAAACGTATGTATGTGCAAGATGAGAACATTTACACAGTCACACCCATTCATGCAAACCAGTACAGAGCATACCAGTCTGTAGGTCTACACAATGAATCTGACATTGACAGAGAACATACATAAAGAGCTATAACCCTTCACCTGTTGAACCAGTTTTTCTGCCAAAGCTGCGTTTCTTCTGCACAAGATGAATGCTAACAGCATAACACATTCCTGACCCAGAGTAGTTTACCAAACTGTGAGTGTATAGGACTCTAAATAACCTCACACACCCTGCAGCTCCTTCACCTCCTAACACCACCTCTGCTCTGCTGATACAACTTTGCACCAGTGCAAACTGCACGTTTCCTTAAATTTGCTAACAGCATTGTCAGATAGACATCTACTGTAGTGGAATTGTTTCCCACATAGAGTATAATCCATTAGTGTAAATTCAAAAGTTATTAGAAAATAGACAGAAAAGGGTTTGGGAGGGGGAAACTATTAAGTGTTCAGTTTTGATGCCATATGTCAGAACAAGATCAAGGGTGTGATTAAAACAGTGAGTGGGTTTATTTACAGTTTGAGAGAAGCCAACTGAGTCTAATAATGAACAGAATGCATTGTTGAGGCTGTCATTGTCAGCATCTACATGAATATTAAAGTCGCCTACTACGATTATTTTATCTGTACTAAGCACTAAATCAGACAGAAAGTCTGAGAATTCACTTAAAAACTCTGAATAAGGAGCAGGTGGACGGTATACAATAACAAACAGAATAGGCTTGTTACGGTCAGGGGTCCCTCACCAGGGGGTGAGAGAGAGAGAATGAGGACTCAGGGTGCAAACTCAAGCGCTATTGAGAGTCTTTATTGCTAGGACGGTATACAATAACAAACAGAATAGGCTTGTTACGGTCAGGGGTCCCTCACCAGGGGGTGAGAGAGAGAGAATGAGGACTCAGGGTGCAAACTCAAGCGCTATTGAGAGTCTTTATTGCTATATTATACAGTGAAAAGGACAAAGTCAATTGCTTAATGAAGTCCAAACCAGGGCTGAGTAATGGAGGCTGAGAAGACCAGGACGGGCAGGTGAGCAGGAAGACGAGCGGTAGGAACCAGGAGGATCAGAGGAGCAGGTGAGTAGACAGGTGAGTGAGTGAGAGTGTGTCTTTAACAGTGAAAAAGACAAAGTCAATAGGTTAACGAGGTCCAAACCAGGGTTGAGTAAGGGAGACTGAGAAGACCAGGACAACAGGTGAGTAGACAAGCGAGCAGCAGGAACCAGGATGATTAGCAAACGCCGTCAGGGAAGCAGAGTAGCATCAGTCTCACTGTGTCAGTGATCAGTCAATGATCTGGCGAGGATGGAGCGTCTGCCAGCGCGTTGAATAGGCTCTGCTTAATCAGCGGGAATGAGCCCCCGCTGTGCACCACACCCAGCAAGCTGCTGATTGAGGTGAGGTGCCTCTGCTGTGTCACCGAGCCTGCAGGATGAGAGAATGGGAGAGAGAAAGGGGAAGAGAGGCGAGTCGCATCGAGCGGGCCTGGCATGGCTTTCCAGTTTTCCACTTTGGGTGTGAGAGACTCAGAGTGAGGCTTTCAAATGAGTTATAACCATGTTTAGGAGTGCTGGGGTGAATAAATAATCCTGATGCGAAAATTGCTGCCACACCTCCACCTCAGCCTG
The DNA here is from genome assembly GCF_001952655.1 of Monopterus albus. NCBI lineage: Eukaryota > Metazoa > Chordata > Actinopteri > Synbranchiformes > Synbranchidae > Monopterus > Monopterus albus. The sequence goes on from NW_018127997.1 coordinate 1,597,030, forward strand.
TCCTTCGAGGGATGTGACAGTTACTGTGACTACGTTGGGTGGATTCATTTAGACTGACATATTCTTCCTGCTGTAACCACGTTTCAGTCAGACACAATAAATAAATGTGATGTTCACTTATCAAATCATTCACTAACAGAGATTTAGATGAGAGAGATCTGATATTTAATAGACCACATTTGATTGTCCTGTTATTTTGTTCTGTGGCTGTGGCTCAGGAGGTAAACTGGGTTGTCTCCTAGCCAGAAGGTTAGTGGTCTGACTCCTGGCTTCTCCAGTCCATGTGTCTAAGTGTCCTTGAGCAAGACACTGGTCCCGGCGATATTACCGGTGTGTGAATGGTTGGGAGTGCTAATGAGTGAATGAACAAATAGTGTCAAAGCGATTTGAGCATGCTCTAATGCATAGAAATGCACTCTACAACTTTAAGGCTGTTTAAGAGGACTAGTCTTCATTTTAATTAGGTTCTTATGAATAACTCCTCTTGAGTTGATTTTTGATTTATATAATTTAGGTGGCCGGGGGGCAGACACAGTCTCTATGGGCTACTGGGAGTTTTGGGTGGGTAGCAACTGCAAAGAGATGCGGAGAGGTGTTTAAGACTGCGACCCTGCATCCTGGACTCAACTCTGGGTTGTCATAATTTAGGTTGTAAAACAAACTCATCCAGATTTTTAGATAAGAGAGCCGCACCACCCAAAGTGGGATGGATGCCATCTCTGCTAATCAGACCAGGTTTTCCCCAAAATGTTTTCCAGTTGTCTATGAAGCCCATTTTATTTTTTTAAGCACCACCTAGACAACCAGCAGTTAAATGATGAAATACGGCTAAACATGTCATCACTGGTCACATTGGGTAGGGGTCCAGAGAAAACTATGGAGTCCGACATTGTCTTAGCGAAGTTACACACCGACTCAACATTAATTTTAGTGACATCCGACTGGTGAAGTCGGGAGTCATTAGCGCCAACGTGAATAACAATCCAGAATACATATTCAAAACACTGAGCCATTGATAACAAAGTTACACTTAGAGCAGTGTCACTTCGCTTATTTTAAATATCTGAACATGGAGACAGGATCTAAATTTCAGAAACACATCCATATAGTCAGCAACAGCACTAAATGACCCATCCACCAACAAATAGGCTAAACCATGTACCGGCAAAGTTTGACATGAACCAAACTGTTACCTGCAGTTATCTCTAAATGACCGGACCAGTTAACAGAGCAGTAGGGGAGGACACAGATATACATGTAGCTTGACTTAAGCTCCTCAGCAGTTCCACTCTTTAACTGTGTCATCTGTAACATTAATATGCCCTGTTTCAGACTGAGTGGACGCTCCAGACCGTGACTACTTAGTTTGTTTAATGTATCTCCTGATGCCGCATGTCTCAGATTGTTGCATATAGAGTATATAGCCTCCTACACCCAGCATCCCATAATCTGATTTAAAAATTAGGGACATTTTGGACATTTTGTTCACAATGAAAAACCGCTGCAAACTGAGAAAAAGGAGAGAATGCAAAATATTTTGAAGCTGTTTACAGCACATAACTACATTTTTTATCTTAATTTTACTTTCACTTTTCATCAAATTGGATAAATATTGCAGGTATCACTGTTCCATCTCATATTATCTTAAGTTTATTTGGAGTTGCTAATATCTTGAAGTAATTTAGATGCTGCTGGGTAGCTTGTGAATTTCCCAGCAGAAATCAGTAAAGTCTTATGACAGTATTTAGTTTTATTCCTTTGATTCTGAAAAGTAACTTAAGTTAAACAATACTTGTAGTGAGGCAAAAAGAATGTATCTGTATCTGCAATGCAGTGAAATCATGACGACACATAAGTTTACAATTAAAAATATTTACACCATGTTTAACTGATTTATGAGTAATTATTGTACTATATAAAGCAGGTTATAATTATTTATCTGGCACAGTATGGTATGAAGTACCAAGTATGAGACAATACACAAGCTGCTTTCGGATTCCTCTTTATATCCACATCCTATGGAGCAGTAAAGAGGGAGCGACAATGTGACACCTAGTGGCAGATAAGAAAAATGCATGTTTGACTTTCTGAGGCTGGTGGAGAGTTAAAAATACTGCATTGCTACTGCACTAGCGCACATTTCAAGCACTAGACAGCTTGCACATCATAACTTTAGAGTGAGCCAGTCTTACAAACTGTATATTTTTTTAAACTTTTCAAAACTTTTGGCACCGGCAGAATGTTCACACAAAACTGAAAGGAGAAGTCTGAGAGCACAGGCTCAGAAACAGGAACACACATTGCCGGGATTATGCTCTCAAATTTGATTCTGCACTTACAATGTGCTTCAATAGATTTTGTGCTTATATTGGGCATCTCTCAAGCTCCAGTGTGTTTGTTAGCACAGCGTGTTGGCTCAGCAGGTCTCCGCTAAGGTTAAAAAGAGTAATAGACTGTTTTTCACAGAGGGGAGTGAATGGAAATAGTGATGTTCAAAGTTAACAGCAGCCAACGTGGAGCTTCAGACATTTTTCACACAAACACACACCAGAGCAAGTTGAGCAGAGTGCATTAGGTACATTTTTCCACCTCTACAGCTGTGTGGAGAGGCATAAAAAATGATCTCTCACTTCTTTCCTCTTTTTAAGTGTTGCCCTCTCACAGCTATGGCAGGCCAAGTATTTACCACAGATGTGAGACATTCCTGGGCACTCCCCTCGCTCACTGAGGCCAGGAAGCAGCAGGAACTGAAAATCCACTCTTAGCTTTTTCCTCTTAGATGAAGACATCAGAGGTTGTCAGGAACTGAGAATTCTACTCTATATAAAAAATATGCAACCTATTTAGTATGGGATGGCAGTGACAAATACAAAAGGAGTGGTACTGTCAGAGGAGAGGAAAGACAGAAAAGAAGACCAAGTGGTGGAAGTTGCAAAAGGAAGAATGTCGTGAGGAATTCAGACAGAAATTGAGACAGGCTTTGGGTGGTCAGGAAGAACTTCCAGATGACTGGGAAACTACAGCAGAAGTGATCAGGGAGACAGGTAGGAAGGTGTTTGGTGTGTCATCTGGAAGGAGGAAAGAAGATAAGGAAACATGGTGGTGGAA
>NW_018127997.1:1600984-1601568 GCF_001952655.1 Monopterus albus
AGATGGTCAGAAGGAGCTGCATTGTGTCTTTGTGGATTTAGAGAAAGCGTACGACAGAGTGCCGAGAGAGGAGCTATGGTACTGTATGAGGATGTCAGGAGTGGCAGAGAAGTACGTCAGAGTAGTTCAGGATATGTATGAGAGGAGTACGACAGTAGTGAGATGTGCTGTAGGTCAGACAGAGGAGTGCAAGGTGGAGGTGGGGCTACATCAAGGATCGGCTTTGAGTCCCTTCTTGTTTGCTATGGTGAAGGACAGGTTGACAGGTGAGGTCCGACAGGAATCTTCGTGGACAATGATGTTTGCGGATGACATTGTGATCTGTCGTGAGAGCAGAGAGCAGGTGGAGGAACACCTGGAAAGGTGGAGGTCTGCTCTGGAATGAAAAGGAATGAAAGTCAGTCGTAGTAAGACTGAATACATGTGTATGAACGAGAGGGAGGGAAGTGGAACAGTGAGGTTGTATTTGAGCTTGCTGACAAACTTAGTCTGCTTTATAACTCAATTATATCAGTTCAAAGAGGACAGTAGTCGAGTTCACCCCAGCAACCTGTGGTACTTTACTGTATGAGAGAGCACTCTTT
>NW_018127997.1:1601889-1604495 GCF_001952655.1 Monopterus albus
TAATGTGGGCACAGCTGTGGGCAGTGACAAAGGGAGGCCTTTGAAGGATGAGAGAAGATAAGAGATGGATTTTCCATTTTTGAACATAAACAGTGAGTTGGTTTTTATGAGAAGCAGCATGTGTAAATTCTAATTTCTGAAAATACCACATGTTTTTTTTCTAGCTGTGACTCACAGGTTTGGTGTGTCCTGTGTCTCTTCCATAATAAATTTCTTAAGTGTTTATGTTGTAATAGCATAAGACTGCATTTTGACATCATTATTCGAGGTTCTACTATTCCATCTGGCATAACTTATAAACTGTGTTATGGAATTTAATACTGCATAAAGTTGGGAGCAACAAGTGGCTGTAAGAGTATCAGGGTGGGCAACCTACTCAATACTACAGAAAGACCCAGGTGTATTTGTTTCTAGTATATTGAAAAATCTGCCTTTTCTCATTTTTTCAGTTGTGTGTAAGTGCCACTGTTGCATCTCAGTGACATTTCCTTCTGTGGAGAATATCAGTATTCCCAGTTATGGTGCTGTCAAAAGTGCTATTAGACTTTTGCCAGATTTTTCCTCTCATCCCAAAGTCTTCTTCAGGTCAAAGTGACTGATGGGGAGTCCTTTATAATCTCAGTTACTGACACCTTTAGGGCCTTTGAGGTCCCACCTGGACATCATGTTTTGTTGGGGACATGAGTCAAGGTGTGAACTGATGTTAAACCGCCTGGGGAGAGATGTCAGGACTGCATTTAAGGGCAGAGACACACCAATGCCCAATGTGCCAATGTCATGAAAGCGATGAAGCCTAACCTTTGCATCACCTCATGTCGGTTTTGTCTGGGCCAGTCGGGCTGAAAAAGTGACAGTTCAACACACCACGCAGACTACAGCCAACGGCCAACCACATATGTTCTACACCTGCATGACAGAAATACCTTCTGGTTCAACACAGCTGTTTATAGCTGCTTCTAGTCTGTTGTCCTCTGCCCTTGGTCTTTTGATTGTGGAAAAAGAAAGAAGGTTGTGGAGGTGAAAAACAAGTAGAAACTGTACTAAATGGGTGAAATCATGGATATTACAGCGACAGTGAGGAGGGGTTTTCCCGAACTGTTATGTTCTCATGCATTGATTCAGTAAGCCGAACAGCCAATCAGAGTGGTCTCTTTTTCACTAACGAGGCCCAATGTGCCAATGTCAAATTGGCTGAAAAGTCACCGACAGGGGCCAAATAGTGCCAATGGGGCGGGACACACCAGGAAGATGAGGCCCATTGTCCTTCAGATGCTGGTGTGCTGAGGGGCTGGCTCTTCTGTGTTTTGCTATGTGCTTGGGAAGTGGTTGTTTTGTTTCTCCAATGAACAAGTCTTTGCATTCCATACTGCACTGAATTCATTTTCTGATTATGTCTGGGTGTTTTAACCTTATTGTAGACAAGCTTCTGCCACAAGAGTGTTAAATGGATTTTAACTTGAGCTTTATGTGGTTTTTGACAAAGCCCTGTTATGGCAGCTGGGTGCTGAGAATCAAAGTAAATATTGATCTGTGTGGATACCCAGTATATTACAGTGTTGATGTTTCTGTTTTATTTGATATGCAACACAGTCCAGGAAGACCAGACTATATCCTCTGAAACACATTCAAAGAGAAAGTGATGTTGCTGCCCACTGCACTGATGGGTTTTGAAATGGAAGCCTTCACTTCCACTTCCTTTATTTTAATTTTGACCTAGGTGTCATTCATGTATCTAAACCAGTGGCTGCGTGGTCCCAGTGAAGGAGCTCAGGGCTCTGCTCTCTACTTCAGCCACGCAGAGATAGGCCATAATTGGAAATACTGGACCCATGGCACACTCATGTTTCTGTCTGTATAGGACCCTATTGTTTTTTAAATAGGGGATGGAATTCAAGCACAGCACTTACAGTATGCAACCTGGGGTAAGGTTGGCTCTGTTGGATAGAGTACTGTCTTGTAGTAGTAGTAGTAGTCATTTTCTTACATTCTTGACTGCCTCAGAGGTCTGAATGCATGTGAAGAGTTACATGACATCATAGGATACCATGGTTTTATCTGAGTCCAGTTTTATTTTTTTAACCTTCTGAACATAACCTGTCATTGGTTAGATTGAAAACTCGTCTCAGGAGCAAACACCAGACAGCAAGTGATAGGTAGGTTAAAAGGTTTAATAAAGCTTGATACATCCACATGAATAATGTAACCTTATCCACAAGAGGTCAAGGTCAAAGTGTTTGTCATATGCACAATTAGGAAACGTGTTTCCCTGTACAATGAAATTCTTACTTTTCCGTCCACATGAATGCCACACAATGCAAGTGAAATATATATAAAGTAGATGAGCAATAACACAAATCTAAATAGGCAGTAAAATCACAACTCTAAGGCACTTTAAAGCAGCAAATGAGGGGAGCAAATAAAAATACAACAAGAAGACACCAGACCGGCCACCCCCTCCTGTAGGCTGCTTCATCCCCGCCAGGGATGCAACCTATCACTGCAGTGTTGTCCGTGAACTTTTGCGTATTAATACCTTTTAATGCCAGTGTTTTTTTTTGTTTGTTTGTTTTTTGTTTTTTCACACATCCCTGTGGGGTGCCGATGTT
>NW_018127997.1:1604647-1608160 GCF_001952655.1 Monopterus albus
GAAGTAAATAAAGATTATCCTGATGAAAGAGTCTCCATTTTCCAGGTGACAAAGGGAATAGTGGAGGCCAGCCGCAATAGCGTCTGAGGTGGCCCTGACTTTAGTTTTGCAGTTGAATCCTTCTATATATCCTGGTGAGGTAATATGTGTCAAAATATTAGCCAATGTACTGCAGGAATTGCATCAAATAAACACAGAATGTTTTCTGGTATGTGATCGATAGATAGGTGTCACAAGAGCCACCAACAGGACAAAAGGAATCTTGTTCACTGTCCAAAGCTGACAGTCATTTAATAACCACACTCTCTGTATGTTTTATTGCCACATAGTTTCAACTTGTTTCCTCAGTTCATTTTGATGACACTAATATTCAGTAGTATAAACACTTAATAACTGGGGATTTTCATTGTTGGCACTGATATATATACTATAATTATTAAGCCAAACTTCGACCACTGATTTTTTTCCTGCTTGACATTTCCTTTCAGGGTGGAGTTCCAGAACAAGTTCTACTCAGGCCAGGGCTTCAAATTTGTCCCCTTCTCATTTGAAAGCATTCTGGAGGGACGATTTGATGAGTGATTAGGCCTCAGCCCCTCCAACATGGACCAGCAAAGTCCCCAGCCTTCCCCTCCCTCCCTCTGTGTGTGTTTGTGTGCATGATTCCACAGGTAGCCCTCTGTCACCCTCAAGTGGTAATTTGTGAAACCTGTGTGTATGAACTATAATGTAGTCCTTAAAGAGGCTTTGTCCAGTGCACCTGTACCAAACTGTACTTATACTGGAGCTCTGGCTCAGTCATCTCAGTGTACTGAGTATAGTAGGGTGTAGACCAGGGGTGGGCAAACTTTTTGGCTCAGGGGCCACATTGACTTTTAAAATTTGACAGACAGGCCGGGCCAGCACCAGATGCAAGTCAGATATAATTTGGTGCCAAGTGGTATTCGGGGTCTGTTTGGTGATCGAGAGGGTGGTTATGGATTGAGGGGCCACTTAAATTTAAAAACTCAGGCCATACGTACAACTAGGAAAAGTTTTTGTATATCTGTGAGTGGTGTAAAATTATGGAATAGATTGGGTGATGATTTAAAACAATGTACAAGTGTAAAACAATTTAGGAATAAATATAAAAAGGCCTGCATAGCTGGGTATTGTTTTAAGTTATTATCGGTGTATTTATGGGTGGGATATGAATAATTTATTGTTTATCATTTGTTTGCTAATTATGTAATTGTGATTTGTGATTAGAAGGAATGTAGTAATTTGGTGGTTGCGGGAACTTAACCAGTGTAGTTGTTTAGTTAAATATTTGGGTTGTGTCAACCATAGTTTGGATCTCTAGGGGTAGAACTAGATAAGTATTACTTCTTTCTACTCACTTGCAAGCATGTAATGACTAAGCATTATCAAGAGAAATTTCTTTTTTTTTTTTTTGTTGTATATGGTAATTGGTTTGGTTGTTTTGTGTTACATGTTGATTTCCTTTTTTTTCTTTTTCTCTCTTTTATTACATGCTTGAAATAAATAAATAAATAAAATACAGATTTACACCAGTATGTCCCCAGCAAAAGCTAAATCTGAGCAGTAGCCGTCCGTTCTTGTCTTGACTGGTTGTTAGCATAATTAGCATGCTTGGTAGAAAAGTGACGGCTGATGTTGTATTCCATTAAAACTACAACGGTTTCTTGGCAAATAAGACATACAGCCTTTGACTGGACTTCAGTAAAAACAATATTTAGTTGTCCATTCCTTATTGAACACTCGGCACTCACTGTCAACTTTTCTTTTCTTTGGCCCACTCATTGTTGCAGATGGGTTCAGAGCAGTAGCAGAGTAATAACTGCGAGTAGCCCTGGCTCCGCAAAATCAAGTCAATGTATCACTGCACCTAATGCGCCACCTGGTGGAACGCCAGGCATTACAGGACAAGGTCAAATGAAAGGAGTCATAATTATGACATGATTTGATTTGGGCAATCCTGTACCAATCTTTGGCGGGCCGGATTAAAAGGACCAACGGGCTGGATGTGGCCCGCGGGCCGTAGTTTGCCCACCCCTGGTGTAGACCTTAGAAAATTATAGAGAAAACCCCAGCAAATCCCCCTTGTGCAAGCACTTTGCAACAGTGGGGAGGGAAAAACTCCCATTAACAGAAGGAACCTCTGACCGACCCCGGTTCTTGGTGGGCGGCCTTCTGCCTCAACCGGTTGGGGTGAGTGGATAGAGGAGAGAGAAAGCAACAAGACACGACAAACAAACAAATACTGGGCGGTTTAATGATTTGATGATTGATGAAGTGTTGTTGCAAAATTCCAGGTGTTACAGTTGGTGCATTTCACTAAATATGTGCTGCACCACGTCCACATCCTACAACATAAGTGACCTTGTTGTCTTTCTTGCTCTGTCCATCTTTCAGATTAACTTCTCTGACTATCAGAAATGTTTGTCTCTCTCTCCTACACAAAACCCTCACAAGATCTGCCCATTTCCATGGGCTTTTATCATGTTAGCAAGACGTCTACAGGTAACCAGAATCACTGAGGATCAGAGGATCAAACCTATTTGATTATTCAGGTAGTGCGAGTATCGACTGATTTAACTGACTCAAGATCAGTAATTGTAGATGTTCCTCTGTTGTTGAGGATTCACCACAAGGTTGGTCCCCAACAGCAAACCACCAAAATTTGAAATGTTTCATGAAACCATGTGACACAGTCATGTGATTGACGCCTAGAAGCAGTGTTTTGACATGGAAGAACAATCTAATATATACAAAAGATTTCACTTTTAACCCTTCCACACTCCTCGGGCAAAAATGTCCATTTTTGTCAATTTTTTGTGTGACTTGGTGGTCATTTTGGCTGTGTTACAGCTTGTGGCATGAAAATTTCTTTTTAGTAATATTTTTGAAATCCAGTGTTGTTTATTCTTAAATGTCAGTTATACTCTTTTTATGCATTTTGTACCCTCATGGCCAAAAATGTACAGGTACAAAAATTGTTAATAAATTGTCCCAAGAGTTTTTTTTGTGTAGGTGTGTGTGTGTGTGTGTGTGTGTGTGTGTGTGTGTGAGTGAGAGAGAGAGGGAGAGAGTGTATATGCATGTGTGTGAATCTGTAAGCATGCACTGATCATTTCAGGGGTGAAAAAAGGGCATGTTTTGAGGGAGGCCCCTTTGGGCCCCCTGGTAGTGTGGGTTTATGAAATACATGTTTCATAATTCAAATTAATGACTGGCATTTAAAGGGTTAAAAAATCCTGAGAATGACTGAATGTTTGGTAGTTTTGAACAAGTCTGAAGTTGTTTAAGAGATTTATGAAAAAAAAGCAGAAAAAAATGTATTGATGTATGATGATGATTTAATAACAATGTTTATACGTGTACATTTTTGGCCACGAGGGCGTCAGGAAGGTAGTACAATCGAAGAGGGTGGAGGGGTTAAAGTGCTTTTTTCTGGTTTGACAATTCTCTTAACAAATTTTGAAAATATGGTTATCAGATGTAATTAAAATG
>NW_018127997.1:1608199-1613419 GCF_001952655.1 Monopterus albus
AACTTCTCCACACACACAGTGCAGATGGGCTATGGTATTTTTTCCCAGTTCCTGTGTCACTACCAGTTTCAGACAAGTGTTCGAAATTCATGGAGGGTTAAGAGCCAGGCTCTCTCAGTGAGTTAGTGGGCTCTGATCAGACAAACTGAAGCACACTCCAAAGTGGAAATAAACTACTCTGAACCTGTGGAGGAACCTTAAGTATATGTACAGCTTGGGACAGTTTGGCAGTTGAAAAACATAATGAATAAGACTGTAAGGCCAGCTGTGGTCTTCCTCCAGTATAAAGAGCGACTCTACACACAGCTATTAAACTAATGTATACTACAACCAAAGGACAGTTTAACAGATGAACAGATGGTGAAAGAGACAAATAATAACAGAAGACTGAATAATCATGCTATGGCATATTTCTGTGCAATAAGAACACATTTCAGCAGTAAACACAGTAGGCTGTTAAAGGTCCAATCATTGGTTTGCATTGCATTGTTAATTGCTGTGTTTCTTGAATGTTTGCTAAAAAGGGGTCTGAAACACAAGCAGATAAAATGTTTTGGAAGAGACAATGAGAGTGTGAAGTAAAATTATTAAAGACTGAATGAATGACATGAATAACATCCTCTTTGCTGTGATTTGACTTTCTTGTGCTCATTCTGTGTGAAGTATTGTAACCCGGTTAAAGTGAACTGATGTGTTTAGCCTAAAATATTGAAAGTTGTGTGGAATCACTTCCAGATGCTACCAAGATTTGTGAAATGATATCTATCATTCATAAAAGAATTGTCACAGAACATGGAAGGTAATGTGTTTGTGATCAATAATAAACAGAGACCTTGGGATTCATCTTGTGTCCTGTTCTTTCTCTCTCAGTGGGAGGAGGTGGTGGACAGAAGGATGTTGGTAAAACTAACATCCATCATGCACGACCCCTCCCATCCCTTGCACCACACAGTAGAGGCTCTGAACAGTTCCTTTAGTGCAAGACTGTTACATCCCCAGTGTAAAGAGTGTTACCCCAGGTTATTCCTCCCCACAGCAATCAGACTGTACAATACATCACTGCAGTGATAAGCTAGGTGAAAGTATGATGGACTATGTGAGTGAGTCAGCTGAGTTGCAATACTCTAATCCTGGGGTAAAATGCATGGTTGCCACCAGGAGCAATTCAGGGTTCAGTGTCTTGCTCAGGGACACTTAGGCATGCGGGGAGACCGGGAGTCGAACCACCAACTTACTGGTCAGGAGACGACTGCCCTACCTCGTGAACCACAGCCACCCAACATACTAGCAACTGAATTCAAAGAAATTATTAAATCTTTACAAAGTGCAACATGGAAGACAAGTAAATGAAATTTTACAGTTACTGATTTCCTTAACTTATGTTAGCTATAGTTCTGTCAATGTTTGAAGATGGGGCACAGGGGGACTGTGCACAAATATGTTTAGACATGCAGTAAGAAACAGTTGGAAAAAAATCAAATTTTATTTGTATAGCGCCAAATCACAACAAAAGTCATCTCAGGACACTTTACAGAGTAAGGTCTAGACCTTACTGTTATCACTATTATTACTGTACAGAGGGAAAACTCAACAAATCCCCCTTGAGCAAGCACTTGGCGACAGTGGGGAGGAAAAACTGAAATGAAATGTTGAATGTTGAATCTTCCTGGGCATGTTTACTGGAGGGGACTCCACAGCTATATAAAGTGTCTTGAGATGATTTTTGTTGTTGGCACTATACAAATAAAACTGTAGCCTACTGAATTATATCAAGATGGAGAGACATTGTGTCACCAGGCAAATTTCATTTCACAACTTGAATTTCAATTTTTTGCTTACATATGCATATTCAGAATCACACTTTGGTTAAACCAGGTTACCGATAAACTACAGCAACTGAGACGCAGTGAATGTGGAGCGGGAAGCCTAATACTCGAGTACAGCAATGTTTGGTTTGGAGCTCTGGGTAAAGTGAGCTGGAAGTGAGTCATCATAGCCTCGGTGTGCTCAGAAGCCTACTTTCAGTTTCATTTAAGTGAATGGTGGCCAGTTGATAACGACTAAGGTAGGCTGTATCCAACATCTACTTTTTAAAACAGCACTTCTCTGGAACGTTAGTGTAGTTAGTCCAATAACTCAACTTTTCAAGTGGGGACCAGCCACAGTGAGTGTGGGTGGTGCTACAAGCATCTGTTCAGAAGGAGAGCCTACTGCTCCAGCTATAAAGTCTCTATTGTTGCAACAGCTGAGTTAGTTTGAGCCTTATCAGTGCAACCTTTCATGGAGGTACCACTGTAATGGAGGCTAAATACAATTTTAATTTTGATCATGTTTGTACCAATCAACATTTTAGGCACTCGCATTATTATTGTCGTGATACCATGTAGGGTGAATAGCCCTAATGTGGGACACTGACATTGTCTTATGGGGGACACCTAAGCTCCAGTGCGTCTTCCTCAAGCAAATGAAAGTCAGTGATACTATGGTCGGGTTAGCAGCTATGATGTCATGCAGTCAAAATCATATGACATCTCACATGTCAAATCATAGACTGTGGGCAGCTCCTCTAGTGACATATGTGGCAACTTTAGACGTGGGTTAAGGATCACTGTTAACATTTTTTAGAAAAAAACAAAAACCCAGGGGAGGAAGGGATGGAAGAAATATATAGATCTACTAACAGCGGGAGGCAACGAGGGATGACTCAACTGTTCAGTAAGATTATACTTTTCCACAAGAAATGCACGAGTCCCTACCTAGACAGACTTGGAATTATGATTTGCAACGAAACGCAACAACCACCACCTGGAACCAACCAGTGACTGGTGATCAGTGAGAGATTCTCTGACTTGTATTCAGTAATGTGAGAGCACAACTATAGTCAATGTAATTAAAGGGCCCATGGCATGCTTCCTTGTTTCCTGACTTATCTACAATGTTACAACAGTGAATTTTCATCTTAGAAGTGACCTAAAGCTCAAAAAGTGACATGAACGTATGTTCTAGTACATAGGTCACTAACAGGCGGTCCGGGTCCGGGCCCAGAAGCTGTCCCTAACAGACCCGGATCTACAGCCAAAACATAAGGTTATTTAAAACCTGATGGGGCGCTTCTATTTTAACCGGCGCAGCTTTTTATAGCCTTTACGGTAGGGGTTTAGTTGCTGTGAAAACGCACAGACCAATTGCATGCGAGTTGAGCCATCCCACGTGATACAAATCAGCCAATCAAGTCTGTGCATTGCAGGCAGTAAATAGTGCAGAGATGAGAGAGGCAAGCAGTGTTGCCAACTTGGCGACTTTCTCGCTAAATGTGGCGATTTTCCAAATCTTAGCGACATTTTTGTCAAAAGCGACTAGCGACAAATCTAGCGACTTTTTCTGGTGTTTTGGAGACTGACGTGAAAGCACGTATCGCTCTGCATTTACTGTCCTCAACGAGCAGCGGGTGCTGCCGTGAGCCCTTCCCCCGTCCAAAAACTCTCATAGTAGACTCGCGCAGCAGTTCCAGCTGCAGTCAGAGCAGAGAGGAGACCCACACCGCCTCGCGGTCAGACTAATGAATCGCGCATGCGCGAAATGCGGAACTATTCCACCTCGCTGAACCTGGCTCAGCATTTGCCATAACATTGTGTGCAGTAACATTTCAGCAAGGCACTGTATTGGCCAGTCACATACAGTACATCCATGCTACAGTATATAGCTATTGCCCGAGGAGGGTGGAAGGGTTAATTAGACTGCTTACAACTGCTGGTGGAACAATGCTAACTTGACTTATGAAATGAATCCTCGCAGCAGACCACAAATGTACACGTATAAAAATTGTTATTAAATCATCATCATACATCAATATTTTTTCTGCTTTTTTGTTATGAATCTCTTAAACAACTTCAGACTTGTTCAAAACTACCAAACATTCAGTCATTCTCAGGATTTTTTTTAACACTTTAAATGCCAGTCTTTAATTTGAATTATGAAATATGTATTTCATAAACCCACATAAAATGAATTATTTTCCATATAATAAATAGTGGAAGGATGGGATTTTGGTGGTTATTAGAGTCTTGGATATGCCAAAGATTACCAACTAAATTGATTTGCATTAGTATTTTTTATGTAGTGCCAGATACTCCCTCCTGACACCTTCGTGGCCAAAAATGCCCCATTGACTTCCACTGAAACCACAATTTTTAATCTCACTGCCATTACAGTATAAAACCATGCATTCTGTAATGGTAGCATTTCATTTAGAAGAAAAGTAGTTGTATTTAACATTTATTATTGTATTTCACCAGATTCAACCTTTCCCCCATTGTAGACAGATGCATGAAATACTTATGTTTTTGCCCTGTCATGTTCTGTACTGGAAACAAATTCCGTGTGTGTGTGTGTGTGTGTAACATGCTTGGCCAAATAAAGGTGATTGTTATTATTAATATGACTCAAATTTGGCTAGGTAGTCATAATGTCAGTTTTAGTCATGTTGCAATTTATTACTCAGCCATATCATAAATTATTGTGCAATATTTGGCTTTCAAACCCATGGATGTATTACTCAAAGCAGCCTTTCTGGATCATGTTGTCTCATTGATACTTGATACAGCTGCAATTCTGCCCTACTGCACTTAGTCTCATTTGTTGTTTGCTCCAACAGGAACTAGTGCTGCCATTTGCCAGTATAAACTCAAATCTATTCTAAAGAAGAAGTTCCAACATCTGTTTGAGGGGATTGCTAAAGCAGGCAACCCAACATTTCTGAATCAGATCTACACAGAGCTCTACATCATAGATGGGGGTACTGGAGAGGTCAATGATGAACACAAAGTCAGACATATTGAAACAACATCCAGGAGACCAGCAAGACTGGAAAAGACAATCACATGTAAAGAAGTATTCCACCCTGTCCCTGAAAGAGATGGACCAATCAGAAGAGTGGTGACAAAGAGAGTGGCTGGCATTGGGAAAACAGTCTTAACACAGAAGTTCACCCTGGACTGGGCTGAAGGCAAAATCAACCAGGACATCCACTTCACATTTCCCTTCACTTTCAGAGAGCTGAATGTGCTGAGAGGGAAAAAGTTCAGCCTGGTGGAGCTGGTTCATCACTTCTTTACTGAAACCAGAGGAATCTGCAGCTTTGAAGAGTTCCAGGTCGTCTTCATCTTTGACAGTCTGGACGAGTGTCGGCTTTCCCTTGACTTTCCCAACACTCAGGACCCA
>NW_018127997.1:1613743-1649363 GCF_001952655.1 Monopterus albus
AGATGATCAAGTCTCTGGGAAAACTGGCTTTTGAGCAGCTGCAGAAAGGCAACCTGATCTTCTATGAGTCAGACCTGACAGAGTGTGGCATCGATATCAGAGCAGCCTCCGTGTACTCAGGAGTGTTCACACAGATCTTTAAAGAGGAGAGAGGACTGTACCAGGACCGGGTGTTCTGCTTTGTCCATCTGAGTGTTCAGGAGTTTTTGGCTGCTTTTTATGTCCATCTGATGTTCATCAGCTCTGGTGTCAATCTGCTGGCAGAAGATCTGTCAACCACTCAAAGGTCCAGGCCAGTAAGTGACCAATTTACAGGAAATCTCTTCTACCAGAGTGCTGTGGACAAGGTCTTACAGAGTCTAAATGGACACCTAGACCTGTTCCTCCGCTTTCTACTGGGTTTATCAGTGCAGACCAATCAGACTATCCTACAAGGCCTTTTGACACAGAAAAGCTTACGGAGCAATCAGGAAACAGTACACTACATAAAGGGGAAAATTGAGGGAAATCTCTCTTCAGAGAGAAGCATTAACTTGTTCCATTGTCTGAATGAGCTCAACGACCACTCTCTAGTGAATGAGATCCAACTATACCTGAGTTCAGGACATCTCTCAGCAGATGATCTTTCTCCTGCTCAGTGGTCAGCTCTGGTCTTTATCTTACTGTCTTCAGAAAAAGATCTGGATGTGTTCGAACTGAAGAAATACTCTGCTTCAGAGGAAGGTCTTCTGCGACTTCTGCCTGTAGTCAAAGCTTCCACTAGATCTCTGTATGTTAACACACAACCAGATCAACTGAATTAACCTTAAATACATGGCTATAAAGCAAAAATAATGATTTAACTAAATTGTCATTTTCTCCTTATTTCGTCAGGCTGAGTGGCTGCAGCCTATTAAACAGAAGCTGTAAAGTTTTGGCCTCAGTTCTCAGCAGCCAGTCTTCAGGTTTGATAGAGCTGAACCTGAGTTACAATGACCTGCAGGATTCAGGACTGATGCTGTCGTCTGCTGACCTGGAGAGCCCACACTGTAAACTGGAAGCTCTCAGGTTAGATTGAGTTTTTCTCAAATTATTTGGGGTATGTTTTCAGACTTGCTATACTATACTGATTTTGCTCCGGGTCAGTCTCAAACAGAACTTCAAATTCAGAATGAACAAATATTTGAATATTTCGAGACAATGGTCAAAACAACTGCTCAAAGGAAAGAACCAAAAATTAAATAAGAGGATTTCAATGTAGTGCTCAGCTACGTAAGGTAATAAAATTAGCATGTGACACCTCTTTTTTGGAGACTATTTTATGACTGCCTTACAAGTTGGATACAAGCTGAAATATCTGAACTTTCACAGTTTCATAGATTCCATCAGCCTTAAATGTGATGACACTTGAAACTAAATGTTTTATTGTTTTTTCACTCCTTATTGTTTCTTCAGGTTGAATGGCTGTAAGTTGACATGGAGAAGCTGTGAACTTCTCTCCTCACTTCTCAGATCCAAGTCCTCTATCCTGTGAGAGCTGGACCTGTCTAACAACGACCTGCAGGATTCAGGAGTGAGGCAGATCGCTGGTGGCCTTGGGGATCCACAATGTACACTGGAAAGTCTTAGGTTAGCCTAAACTGAGGCCCATGCTGTGAAAATAGTCAGTCAGTCAGCTCACTATTTCTGAATCTGTGAAGGGTAACCCTCCAGCTTTGAATGGCATTTTTGCTTTTTACATTTTACAGAGTAGAAATACAGTGCCTTGCGAAAGTATTCGGCCCCCTTGAACTTTGCGACCTTTTGCCACATTTCAGGCTTCAAACATAAAGATATAAAACTGTAATTTTTTGTGAAGAATCAACAACAAGTGGGACACAATCATGAAGTGGAACGAAATTTATTGGATATGTCAAACTTTTTTAACAAATAAAAAAACTGAAAAATTGGGCGTGCAAAATTATTCAGCCCCCTTAAGTTAATACTTTGTAGCGCCACCTTTTGCTGCGATTACAGCTGTAAGTCGCTTGGGGTATGTCTCTATCAGTTTTGCACATCGAGAGACTGAAATTTTTGCCCATGCCTCCTTGCAAAACAGCTCGAGCTCAGTGAGGTTGGATGGAGAGCATTTGTGAACAGCAGTTTTCAGTTCTTTCCACAAATTCTCGATTGGATTCAGGTCTGGACTTTGACTTGGCCATTCTAACACCTGGATATGTTTAGTTTTGAACCATTCCATTGTAGATTTTGCTTTATGTTTTGGATCAGTGTCTTGTTGGAAGACAAATCTCCGCCCCAGTCTCAGGTCTTTTGCAGACTCCATCAGGTTTCCTTCCAGAATGGTCCTGTATTTGGCTCCATCCATCTTCCCATCAAGTTTAACCATCTTCCCTGTCCCTGCTAAAGAAAAGCAGGCCCAAACCATGATGCTGCCACCACCATGTTTGACAGTGGGGATGGTGTGTTCAGGGTGATGAGCTGTGTTGCTTTTACGCCAAACATAACGTTTTGCATTGTTGCCAAAAAGTTCGATTTTGGTTTCATCTGACCAGAGCACCTTCTTCCACATGTTTGGTGTGTCTCCCAGGTGGCTTGTGGCAAACTTTAAACGACACTTTTTATGGATATCTTTAAGAAATGGCTTTCTTCTTGCCACTCTTCCATAAAGGCCAGATTTGTGCAGTATACGACTGATTGTTGTCCTATGGACAGAGTCTCCCACCTCAGCTGTAGATCTCTGCAGTTCATCCAGAGTGATCATGGGCCTCTTGGCTGCATCTCTGATCAGTCTTCTCCTTGTATGAGCTGAAAGTTTAGAGGGACGGCCAGGTCTTGGTAGATTTGCAGTGGTCTGATACTCCTTCCATTTCAATATTATCGCTTGCACAGTGCTCCTTGGGATGTTTAAAGCTTGGGAAATCTTTTTGTATCCAAATCCGGCTTTAAACTTCTCCACAACAGTATCTCGGACCTGCCTGGTGTGTTCCTTGTTCTTCAGACTTACAGCTGTAATCGCAGCAAAAGGTGGCGCTACAAAGTATTAACTTAAGGGGGCTGAATAATTTTGCACGCCCAGTTTTTCAGTTTTTTATTTGTTAAAAAAGTTTGAAATATCCAATAAATTTCGTTCCACTTCATGATTGTGTCCCACTTGTTGTTGATTCTTCACAAAAAATTACAGTTTTATATCTTTATGTTTGAAGCCTGAAATGTGGCAAAAGGTCGCAAAGTTCAAGGGGGCCGAATACTTTCGCAAGGCACTGTATATTTAAAGGTTTTTGAATGGTGAATTTTTTCCTTCATTTATTACTTTTCAATATTTTTCTTCAGACTTAGTGAATGTAACCTCTCATATGAAAGCTGTGATGCTCTGGCCTCAGTTCTCAGCAACCAGTCCTCTAGACTGGTAAAGCTGGATCTGAGAAACAATGACCTGCATGACTCTGGAGCAAATCTGCTCTCTGCTGGCCTAAAGAGTCCACACTGCAAGCTGGAAATTCTCAGGTTAGAACAGCCTATGATGCCTTTGTGTACCAATATATTATACCTTTACAATACTATACAATACATTTCACCTGTGTTTTCATATAACTGTATCATACATGGTCGCCAGTTTCCTATGTTGGTTAAGCTACATAGGCTAAATTTTCCACAGTCTACCTCCTTTCAAAATATTATTTTTTGTAGCTGATATTTATGTCACAGAACTCCTTTTCCTAATTTTTAAAAAGAAATGATTTGACCAATGACTTTAAGGAATGCTTTTGGAATGAAAATAAGGACACTAAAAGTATAAAAAATGTTCACCTTGTTAAATTAATGCCACCTGTTATAGGCAAAGGGAGAAGGGACCAGCTTGTGGAGAAAATCTTACTCTTATTCATGTTACACTTGTAGTCAGAGATAATGCAAAATTTCTGATGCAGGTGAGGACCCTAGGCAAAGGGAGAGCGGGGTCTGAAATAAAAAATGATAATGCTGTTGGAGCAAAGTTATGGCAAGCGGGTCCACAGTAAGAGTCAAGAAGAGGTTTGGAATGGGGGCATAAAATTTTAGCCACTCTTTTGCCTCAGCTGTAGAACTAGTCAGCTGCTAATCTGATCTGATATGATGAGAGAATTAGCTTGTAGATCTGTCAAGAATATAGAGGCTTAACAAGACTGGTGCATAATTAGAAACTGAAATAACCTGCTACTTTAATATGAGCAGGCTTAAATGTTAAGTAAAAGTTTTTGGACAACAAAGAAATAATTTTTATTTGCAAAAAGGAGTAATGCACTGGAGAAAAAAGTGCTATGCATCAACTGTATATAACAGTTGTATAAGGGGGTCTGGAAAACTGTGGCAGTTCCAAGATGGCACCACAGAAGCCTGCCTCAGTTGTGCACTTTCTTGCGTTTTTGCTGCTGTTGTCTTTGTTGTCGATTTTTGTAATCCATCTGAGATTACATTCACCAGAGAAAAGCTCTTGGACAGGTTCACAGAGTGGCTCCCACATGTGTGTCATTACTTGCAGAGCGTACTGGAAGTCAGTTGTCTTTTAGCTCATTATTTCCATCTCAGCACTCTCATCAGCAGCAGTGGGCAGCGTTTTTCAGGGAAGAGCTCTGATAAACTCACTGTCCAGCACTAAAAAAGTCTACCTTTGTTAGGGGTTGATGTCAACCAAACCAGAGCTTACATTCATCAGGTGGACACAAATTATTTCAAATGAATGCTCAAGTTGCCCTGTGTCTGTTGAATGTGCACATGGGCAACTGCTAACATGTTCATTATAACAACTTTATAAGATGATAATATCAAAGCTAGAAGCTGCACAGGTCTTGACATTGGCATGTTGTTTGTTAGAATCAATAAGCTAGTGCCAGGTTGTTCTTCCCTCTTGCAAATTAAATGAAGTTCCTGAGTTTGTAAGAGTTAACATTATTTATTTGGCGAGCACCTAAATGCATAGTAAAAACATGTTTATTAGTCTGTATTGTTAAGAAAAATCTTTTTATGTTTTGGTCAGGCTGTATGTCAGCAGGTTAGGCGTGTTAACTTTACAATATACATACAGTAAACATATAATATACAATATACAATAAACATACATTACTGCCCAGGTCTACCTGGGCTTCAACTCTGTTACAGATACTGTAGGTGATTTTGAGTTATTAACCTTAAAACATTCTAATACCAGCTATTGTTGTACTTAGCTAAATAGTACTTTGAACGGTAATGTGCTCAGATTGAAAAAATGAACAGACTACATAGTCAGTGAATGAGCAAAATGACTGGGAATTTCCCCCTGCATTTCTATACCAACAAAATACAGGAAAATAATAACAGAAGAGCCATGCCTTTGTGAGCATGTGACACAACAGTAATACTGCTATTGTGCCTTGTTCTCTCTCCGTCAGATGCCTGTGAACTCTCACTGGACCCAAACACAGCACACAGGAGTCTGAATCTGTTAGAGCACAACATCGTGACAGATTATCAGGAGGAATGGCCATATCCTGATCACGCTCAGAGGTTTCAGTGCTGGCACCAGGTGCTGTGTAGCAGTGGTCTGACTGGTCGCTGTTACTGGGAGGTTGACTGGGATGGGCTGGTATCTATCGGAGTGACTTACAGGGGAATCAGAAGAAGTGGATTCAGTGAGTACAGCTGTATTGTAGAGAACAGCTACTCCTGGAGTGTGGACTGCTGTTAGTTACCCTCACATCTCTCTTAATAGATTTTGGCTGCAGGGTTTATGGGCCCTGAATTGAAAAAGTGACTTGACCCACGCTTGTTTTGGCCATGAGTTTGCAAAGTTTTTTTTTTCTTTACTTTATTAAGGCGTATGACAGTAGTTATACATAAGTAAATAGATCAGAAACAAGAGGACTATAACATAAAATAAAGAACATAAAAACAAGAACAACGTCATCTGTTATATTGCCGTTAATTTCAAGATGATGAATACTGTTTAATTTAGAGCGGTGCTTTTCTAACCTAAAAAAGTATGCTGTGTTACTTTCTCCCTCCTCAAGCCATTTTAATCTTGACCTTACAAAAGCACCTTCTGCTTTAGATTTATAAATCTCATCTAATTTAAGTTGCATTAGAGACAAATTAATTTTATCATCGTCTGTATAAGTGGCAGGATATTTACTTAGAAGAGATAAAATGTTTTTTATTAAAGTCTCTTCTTCTAATCTTTTAGCTTTAGCTAAAGATTTGCCAAACGATCTCAAATAGCAGGCGGCCTCAAACTTGAACAGTTCCCAACTTTTACAGTAACAGTTTTCAACATTAGCTTTGCGTAAGAAATGTGAAATCAATTTAGAGATTGTGACTTTAACTGTTTCATATTTAAGTAGAGCATTATTTAGAGTCCAATAAGATTTTCTGTTATAAGGGTTTGATGACGGTAAAAGATTGAGTGAAATGCTGATTGCTTTGTGATCTGTTAATGGTGTTGGTAATACTGTAACAGAGATATATTCTGAACTAACATCATCGGACACTAGCCAATAATCTAAACGAGATTGTCTTGAACCATCATTGTTAGACCAAGTATAAAGGGTATCTTTAGGAAACTTCTTTCTCCAAATATCAGAGAGATTAAATTTATCCATAAAGGATTTAAAAGCATTGTTGATAGAAGAGTTTCCAGGTGGCCATCTATCCAGTTGGCTATTTTGTACCATGTTAAAATCTCCTCCAATTATAATGCTTGCCTTGGGAAATTTAGATGTCCAGTCATTTAAAATATCTTCTATAGAATCTAATAGTTGGTCATTCTCAGATTTTCTGTTATACCCATAAATGTTGATTATGAATATGGTAACATTGAGATAAAGAATAACATTACAGACATAGTGACCTTCTGGGTCGCATTTTGACAAAACTATGTCTCCTCCAAACTGATTCTTAAAAGTGAGCGTACCAGCTGAGTGGCTGGAACAATGTGAAAACCAACCTTCCTCACCCCAGAGTTTGCAAAGTGTTCATGCACAAAATGCAGAGATTCTCATTGTCAGAGGTGTCTGAATCTCTTGGTCATTGGGCTTCATGGGATGCAGTGTTATAATCATCCCCATCCCCAAGCAGCCATTACATAACTAACAGTTTTGGCAAGTGGGGTTGAAGTTAGCATAACTGTAATGATGAAAACTAATACAAAAAACACTATGGGTAACCTACAATCAAATATTCATTAACTGTCTAAATTTTCTTCCTTTTATTCACCAATTATTACAAAGGTTACCAGTTTTGAAATGTCCTTTATGATAACACACCGATGCAATGTTTACTAGATAAACTGCTCCGTCTTTTAATCTTTTGTTTTGAAAGACTTGACCGGAACAGCATTTTATGATTTGGGCTAGCCTGATGAGTGTCCCAGTTGAGTTTAGTGGTTTGTGGTTGATTTGGTTAACCAGAAGTGGAATTAATTTTGGGCTAGTATAATTCAAGAACTTCCATATGCCGAAGAAAAGATGGTCCGATCCGAGAGGGTTGAAAAAGAACAACAGAGACGGTTGTGAATTAGCGTTAAAAGTCACGTCGGAACTAAAAAAGGAAGACAATGAGTCGAACCAGATGGCATTTATCAATCGATACCGTTGAAACTGAAGATTGCTTTCTAGTATCACTAAGCTCGTTGTTTCATTAAAAGCTACCTGTTTCCTTTCTGATTCCCGACTGACTTAAGGGTATTAGCACACTGGGTGTAAGTCAAGTGTGTCCTCTTATATTTCGTGGTAAGTGCTGTAGAGAACCCCGCTGCTATTCTTTCGGAAGCTATTTCACTACGCTAAACTCCGCTGCAGTCTTTCCATTTAAAGTGCGTTTCTTACACACTGGTTTCGTGGCTCTTATAACATGAGAGTGAATCGGATTGGAATAGTTACAAAGTACTCTTTCAGTCCTAGATGTAACTTTTTAACAGCGTATATTTACGTAAAAAGCTACTTGGCTTCTCATGGATTTCACACATTCAATGACCTTACCAAACCAAACAACACAGTAAATGTATGCATGTACTGTAAATTCACTGAAAATAAGAAGACTGGTAAATATACGTATGCCGAATTTTACACTGTCTCCCGGCGACTCATATGCTATAATGAAACGTTATCTTACATTGTGTATAAACGAGCCGATTTTAAATGATTGCTTTTTAAACGGAAGTAGCATAGCTCTTTAGTAGCGTAGCTAAGTTTTGCCATTCAGCAATTGAAGGTATTGGCTACAAGTAATTCAAGTTATCAGGCACAGAGACTGTTGTGTTCTAAGCAGATTAGCTGCTAGGCTTTCTCATTTCATCATGGCCTAATTTTACAAACGTCATGGGAAGAACTGGCTGGTCGAGCCACAGCAAGCAGCGCGTGGAAACAGCTCAAATGTTCCTTTTAAATTTTAAACTCTTAAAATGTGAAGATTAGGCTATGTTGTTTGAGGTGTTGAAGGACTGGTACGAACATGCCTCTGAATAATTCCTTTTCCTGTGCAGGATTTAATGTGATTTTCATGGTGTGAGGATGGGACAGGGTGGTGTTGGTCTCTGCAGCCCTGGAGGTTGAACCTGCTCCATCAGCCAGTCAGGATGCGCATAACTTCTGTGAGTGTCAGCAAGTCCTGCTTCCTGTTTTCCCTTGCATTTTGCGGACTCCTGCTTCTTCTCATCCCAGCCTTCCAGCCCCCAGCCTCCCTCGTGGACCTGCCTCAGCCTCGACCCCAAGTCAGACCTGCACAGTTGGGCCCATCATACCACACCAGGGTTCCAGTGGTGTCTGTCTCTGGTGGGGCCACAGGGCTGAATGGCAGCTCAGCAGGGCAGGGGCGAACCACTAAGATTGAACTTACCAGGAATGATCATCTCAGTGATGATCACAGTTCTACAAGAGAGGCGGACTCCAAAAGAAGCCCAGAAAGAGGAGTTCTTTCAGGAGCAAAGGGGGGTGAACTTTCAGAGTATAGGCCCCGTGACTCGTTAGACTTGAAGGATATTTTTATTGCTGTGAAGACAACCAGGAAGTATCACAAGACGAGACTGGAGCTCCTCATTCAGACCTGGGTTTCCAAAGCCAAAGAACAGGTGAGGAGAGCTGGAGTTAGGCCCATTTGTTACTGTGGATGTATCCTTAACTGAGATGTGCCCCCTACAGGGCTGGGCCAGCCTGCAGGCCTGATCATTGTTTTGTGTAGGACCCTTTGCAGATGCCATACAATGAAATTTAGTTTTCTTGTTGACGACTTTTAAATACTTACAGGAAGAAGGTTTAGTCTGTTGTTGACCACATAAAAATGGGAGAAACAATTCACCACAATTTTAAGTCATTAATATTCAGCTAATGTGACAAAACATGTTTTCATGCCTTAAGGATTTTAAAACACAGTCAAATGACTGACATTAGTCCTACAGGAAGTATTTCGTATGACGCATATGACTAGTTCGGTATTGAATTATTAAAAGCAATTAGTAAGTGCTTCTGCTGGACAAAGAGCCTTGGTGTGGAGAGAGGGAGCTTTAAGTGCAGAAACACTCTGCCCCACTTCACCCAGAATGTCACAGTCAGAGAAGATGGAGGGTTTCCAGTTTGGTTTGTGCTCCCAGCATCAACAGCTTGACTCATACTGAGTCTGAGTCCTACTTTGCTATGAAAGGGCTCCAGTGTGAGTCTGTTCTGTGTTAGCTGTCGGCTCTAACCAGCCGTTTACTTCCAGGTACTGGGGAGCATTACACACATGTTCCTGCCAGTAAATTTAAAAGCTGTTTATACTCATTTGTATTTAATGTTGATGTGCCATGTGGTGTTGGAGAAGGTATCTTCACTTAAAGACAGATGGTTATGTATGAGAAGCCCAAGGTAAACTGAAATGAGCCCTTTAACTGGGTGGCCCATTTGAGGATGTGTGAAGGTTAGTCTGCCTGCAGGGCTTTGAGGGGGCTGAACATGCATGTCTCCACCTGCTGTACACTCCACATCACTAACTGTAAATGTAGGGGTCTGTAGAAAATGACTTCACTGTTGGAGCTTCTGCCATAAACTGGAATTGGGATGTGGGAATAATCACTTAATACTTCTGTGTAAAGCCAATAGATAATAAATCTAAGTGTGACTTATAGTACGACTGTTCATGTGTTATATGTGTCAGTCACCATTGTCCCTCTTGCAGGAATGGTATTTGAGTAACAGGCTTATGAGTTTGAATGTTTATCAAGTGGCAAAATTAGAGAAATGTCTTGTGAAACAAAACTTGAAGGGACCTTTATCACAGCAGATATTTTAAATTTCCAAGCACATGTACACCTATAAGATAATTGCTTTATTGAAGTGCAGTAACTTTGGCTGTAGAGAAAACTTGAATTATTAGTGACCCCTGTATTATTCCTGCAATTGCAAGCCAGAATGCGCTGTGAAATATTTCTCTGAATTTGATTCATTTGGGAATGATGAAACAGGAGTGCTGTGATACTAGCACAGCTGTAGGACTCACCAGATCTGTGCTTTGGTTCAGACCTCGGTTTTGAGCCACAGTTCAGGTCATATCTTTGTTTTTTGGCACACTGAAAAGTAGAACACCCAATTCAGTTACAGATTGTGTGATAATTTTATTGTAGTTTGTGAAGAACAACTATCAGATACAGCTTTTCAGATGACAGTCCACAGCTGTAACAGCAAAATAGCTCCAGAATGAAAATGGCCATGGACACACTAACATGTATCCCCTTCTCTGTAGTCTGTACTACAGTTTGACACATTTGGATTGTTCAGATTTTACCTTCTTTCCTCTGTTTCAGCCAGACCTTTGCTTTTTTAGAATGACGTTACTCTTGTAAAATACAGTAAGTCAGCAACAGTCCACTACAGCTTCCTCAGTGTTTAATGGTGATAGAGACACATGCAGGTGCACAGAGTGGGTCTGAACTGACTTTAGATAGTGGAGGGAGACGGACGTGAGAACAAGACTGGATTGTGCCATTTGATCACCACAACACAGCCACATCTAAACCGTTAGCTATTAGCCGAACAAGCTCACTGTTAACACACCTACAGTGGATGCAGGTGAAGCTGAAATCATCACTTTTGTGCAAGTTAATGTTCCTTTCGCGGGTGTTTTAAATAAACAATTCTTGCTGGCTTTTTACTTGCGTAGGTTTTAATGCACATATATGGATACACGATACCGGCTGTGATTTCTCACTCTCTCTTCTCTCCAGGTGAAATATACTTGTTTATAGCAAGAGTTTTGATTTCTATAGCTAATTTCCCCTTCCATGACAACTGTGCAGGAGTGGATTTTTTTAATAACTCCCCCGTTTAAATTGTATTGAGACTAAAAGCTGTGCATTAATTAAGGGCATGGGCGATTTAAGTGACAGGCATGTAGAGTTCTTTGGTTTAAAGTTGGTGCAGTAGCTGTTGTCTCACAGCAAGAAGGCTCTGGGATAGTTCAAGTTCAAAGTGTTTATTTTGTCATATGCACAGTTAGGAAACGTGTTTCCCTGTACAATGAAATTCTTACTTTGCCGTCCACATGAATGCCACAAAATATAAATGAAATATAAAGTAGATACATAACACAAAATCTAAGGCACAAATTTTGTGTTATTTATTTATCCAGATTATCTAGATAGAGCTTTGCAGCTGACTGGGGTCTTTCTCTGTGGGGTTTACATGTTTATGCCTTTGTGGGTTTTATCTGGGTACTCCAGTTTGCTCCAATCAGGAGTAAGTGGTTGCCTGTCTTTTTAGCCCTTTTTGGATATGCACTGGAACCCTGAAATGATTTAGACAATACCCAAGGGAGTATTTGCACTAGGTGAGAGTGTGTCTGCCATGGACTATCTCCTGTTGTGTGCTACGTGCGTGAAAAGGAAACTCGGCACAATGTCTGGACCTCATATGTGAAAATGGCTTGCGTGTCAGCCCTGTGATAGACTGGTGACCTGTCCAGGGTGTACCCTGCCTCTTAAGGCTGTGACACACCAAGCTGACAGTCAGCTGTTGGCTACTGTCGAGCTGTTGGTGAGTGTCTGTTGGGTCTCGTGTTCCCAGTGTGTCCTGCACTTTTGGCACTACTTGGATTCTGTTGGTGGCTTTTCGGCAGATTTGCCATGTTGAATCAGCATTGGCCTTGTCAGTGAGCGAGACCAGCTTAGCGAATCAGTGCACAAGAAGAGAACGTTTGGGAAAGCTCCTTCAGCCTGTCACTGTAGTACACAGCATTTCACCCATTACAGTAGTGTGGTTTCTCCTTGTTTTTTACCTCTGTGGACTCTCTTGTTCTTCCACAACCAAAAGACCAAGGGCTGAGAACAGCAGTGTCATTTGTAACTTCTTATCAGACATATTCTCGATTAGAAGGAGGTATAAACAGCAGCTGTGTTGGACAAGAGCTGTTTTGTTTGAAGCTTGTGTTTCTGCCGTCTAGCTCTTCTTCTTTCCCTTTCTGGATGCTGAATACAGATACTACCACCTGCTGGTAGGGGGAAGATATTTCTCTCACAGGTGCAGAACCTACTGTATGTTGGCCGTTGGTTGTAGTCTGTGTGGCGTGTGCCACTTTTTAACTCGACTTGCCCAAACAAAGCTGACATGAGGCGACGCAACAGTTAGCCTATGTCGTTATTTCTTTCACGTCGTCTTGGTGCGTCTCTGCCCTTACTCTATGCTGGCCGGGATTGGCTCCAAACCCCCCACCCCCCAGCCTTCTAGAAGATAAGCAGCATATGTAATGGATGGATGGGTGGACTTGGTTTAAGTTTAGGTTAGGGAAGTAGTGGTTATGGTACTCCAGGAAATAAACGTAAGTTAATGTAAAATCCCCATGATGGATAAAAAACTAAACCTGTGTCATTTTTGCTTTGTCTTTAATCTTCCGCTTATACAGTCATGTTCTCATCAAC
Organism: Monopterus albus; assembly: GCF_001952655.1. NCBI lineage: Eukaryota > Metazoa > Chordata > Actinopteri > Synbranchiformes > Synbranchidae > Monopterus > Monopterus albus. Next base: position 1,626,612 of record NW_018127997.1, read on the forward strand.
TAGAAAAAACAAAGGAGCTGTTCATTGTGTGCATGAATGTTTGTCTACTGTATGTGTTACACCAACAGTTTCTAACAGTATGTCTTTGTTTCAGACATACATATTCACTGATGGTGAAGACAAGGAGCTGTGGATGAGAACAGGTGAGATTAGGGACAGATCTTAAAACAAAAGATAAAATAAAGTAAAACAAAAAAAATGAAATTCCATGGTCCACTATTGTGTGACCATAGTGCAGTGACCGAGCAAATCAGAATAAACACGAAGAAGTCTTTGTTGCAATAAAAGCAGGTGTTTTTATTATTTTGTTCACCACTTTTAGTATATCGGTGAGCTAGGTCGAGTCACAAAACACCTCTCTATCTGATGCAGTCTAGTTCAGCAGCAGCACGATCTGAACCTCCAAAATGATCATCCACTTGAATCAGCACCTGAAACTTCATGAGGGATGATTTATTGTTGGATTAGACAGTTGGATTAGACTGACCTGGTTCTAAATTGGTGTACTTGATGAACTGGCAGCTGTGGATCCTATAAAATGTTGTAGTACGTGTTACAATGACAAAGGATCATCTTATCTTGTTCAGTGTTCGTACTTGTACATACAGCACATATGTCACAGGCATATGTAGTTATGTGCATGGATGGAGACTGGGCTGTAGCTAATCATTTTAATAGTAGATTTACCCATTGATTACTTCTTTTTTCAACATTATAAAACCAATGAATTATTTTAAACAATGCTTATGCCCTGTTTTTATGCAATGCATTATTAAACAAAAATGATTTGTTCAAGAATAGTGTTTATAAAGTGTAAACGGGTCCTTACAGTGTTAACAAAAGCACAGTTTTTTATGATTGAAAATAATTCAGGTTGTATGTTCATAAACCGTACCGTGATAATGTAAATGGCCAGTACACATGACTCTGACTGCTGACAGTTAAAAGTAAATTTGAATATGCCTAAATAATCCTTAGCACATTGACTCTTAAACTAGGTACTCTGCACAGTCTCCGTTAGCTTGCATGTGTCCTCGGTGTCACCGCACACAGCATAGAGCTTAGTTTTGCTTATAGTGTTTAATATAATGCTTGGCTGTTCACTCTTGTTTAAATGAATGCAACACAAGTGAAAATGCATTTAGCAGCCTACACAATCCATTATTATGTTCCTAAATATATAATTAGCATCATAATATACTTAACAATGTTACTTAAAATCAGGTCTATCATTTTCACAATTTCTTACATTATTAACTAAAATGAATGACTTGCTTAATGTTAAGCTCCTCTTTTGTAACGTGAAGTCTAATGTCTTTTCTTTAGCCGCTGATGTGCAGTACTAGTGTCGTGCTCCCCTGCCACGACAGATATTTCGCACAGTTGGCACCGCACAGTCTTCTGTCTGATTGTAAAGTAAAGTTCTCCCAAACTTTAGACAACATGGTCATCCACTTTTCCCTGCTGTGACTGTGCTCACTACTACTCTCCACTGCTTCTGCCATTTTTCAGACTTTGTGATACGCCTCACTAACATACTCACCCAGTATTCTTCTCCTTCCTCTTTTGATTGACAGCTGGCAAAACAGCTTGTAGGTGTAAAACCGCCAACTACTGAACTGGAGTGTGGAACAGTAGCACTCACCCGGTCACTGACCCAGCACTGTCTGCTCTTAGCCGTCTCACACAGCGACGTGACTGGACCCAACTAATGGATAATGAAATCTCTTGTCAACTATTTTGATTATCAGTTTTCATTGATTTGTTGTTGTGGCCCCAGATGGAAATACACATTATTCAAACTAAGCAGATAGAAGATGGGATGGCAACATTCCTAATGTTTCTCCAGTATCAGAATAATCTGCAACAGTATAAAAATATACAGGTACTGTATAGGTGCAGTAATAAAAGTATAAAAACAACTGAGCTATGTTCTCCTCGTCTGTTTCTTTCCCAGGAGTTAACATCATCAACACTAACTGCTCAGCGGCTCACACCCGACAGGCTCTGTGCTGCAAGATGTCTGTGGAGTATGACAAATTCATTGAGTCTCAGAAAAAGTGAGTAAAATGTGATCTTAACCTGGCTGGAATAAAGCAGCCAAACAGCAGGGACCCACAAAACAGCAGTTAACTGTTGACATTCTAATAACAGCACAAGTTGTTATACACTTAGTGCTCCTTCACACACTGCAGAAGCCACAAAATGATTAACACCTATTTGTTTACAAATGAAGGTACAGCGCTGATGGTGTATGTGTGTTTGTATTGCAGGTGGTTCTGTCATGTGGATGATGATAACTATGTGATCCTGCCCAGCTTGCTGCAGGTGCTCTCCTCATATCACCACAGCCAGGACGTCTACCTGGGCCGGCCCAGTCTGGATCATCCTATAGAGGCTGCAGAGAGAGTCAAGAGTGATGGATCAGTCAGTCAGCTTTCACTTTACTAGGAGTTTCTGGCTCTAGTAACTGACAGATATAGCTGCAAGCATTGTTTGTTTTTATTTTGCCCTCTGCAAATTGATAAAGTAATGTTTCTAAATCTTGGCTACAGAGTATCCCAGCAGAAACCTGGGTGATGTGACAAAAGAGCTTTTATGTCTTCACACACTTTACATCTGACTGATTTAGCTGTTTGTCTCATTTCAGGTGTCTGTTAAGTTCTGGTTCGCCACAGGTGGAGCAGGTTTCTGTATCAGCAGAGGCCTGGCACTGAAAATGAGCCCATGGGCCAGGTAGGACATGAACTCTGGGTTACTCGCATACAGTAGCTGTGAGCAACAGGAAAGATAGGTTCCTTTGCTTAATTCACCATGTATTTGTAAATGTAAACGCAGAAAAAACCCCCGAGGAACTGACCCCACACTCTGAGGTATTGTTACATTCACCCAAGCATGCAGTTTTAGCCATGGGTACTGTTTTTCCCCTTTCTTTGTGGTATAGTAAATACAGAAAAATCTGACCTGTGCTGAGGGAAATGGAACAACTTCTTAGAATGTGTCCTTGTTTTTAGTCATAGATAAAAACACTTGCACTTAAACTGGGGCAAATATTAAGTACAAGTAAATCTTTCTCCCTAAAAGCAGTAAAATTGTTGAGTAGCTTCTGAACCCCCCACCCCCAAACACACACACACACACACAACTAGCTGAGCATTTCTGTCTAACCAGCCGTACTCTCCGCCTCTGGAAGTTTCCATTTGAATCAGCCTTGAGTACTTGTGATTTCTGACATGGTCGAACAACATGTACAAACAAGTGTGTTTCAACCTGGCCCTAAAGTGAATTCCAAGCTGTTAATAAACTGTTGGTGTGAAAACACACTTAGCTAGGCTTGTTGAGTGAAACTGTCCTGCGGTTTCAGTTTGGGGAATTTCATCAGCACCGCAGAGAAGATCCGACTCCCAGATGACTGTACCATCGGCTACATCATTGAGGTGCTGCTGGAGGTCACCCTAACGCACACACACCTCTTCCATTCTCACCTGGAGAATCTCCAGAAACTTCCCACTAACACGGTGCTGGAGCAGGTGAGTGTGTGTGTATATACATGTTTTTTGCAGCTTGTTTCATGGCGGTTGTAGTAAGTGAGACAGAGAAAGCTTTGCCTTTTAAAAGATGCTAACTTTAAAATATCATGAAATGGTGGCATTAAAAGATTGATTACTTCCTACTGGCACTTTCTTATGACTATGTGAGTGTCATATTAGCTTTTATCTCAGGTGAAGCCAAAATATGTTTTTTATGCAACAGGTGACTCTCAGCTATGGTGGTTTTGAAAACAGAAGAAATGTGGTCAGCATTGCTGGAGGCTTTTCACTGGCTGAGGATCCCACAAGGTAAACACATTAATAGCAGCACAAGTTGTTATACACTTAGTGCTCCTGCACACACTGCAGAAGCCATAACTGTTTTATTTATTTTTATTCTACACCTGTACAATTGTATGTACATCAATGGAACACTTTGCCTTAACATCTGTGTTTATGAAACTCAAAATGTTTTAAGTTTTGGCTGAAATTGTCAAATATTTAAATTCAATGATATGTTTATCGTTGAGGTCATAGTTAAAGGTGTTGTTGTACTGGACTACGTTATATTCAGAGATGTATATATTTTTGTCCTGCCCAGCTACATACATGAGAGGGTCAGAATATTAGGCTGTACAGAGTGTACTAACCTCTGCAACAGCTGGATCCTAATGTTAGCTTAGCTAGCCTTACTAGCTTGCTAATAACGTGTTAGAAGAGTTGGACTTCCATGACTGACAGCATCATCTAAAAAAAAACAAATGCAGAGAAGAGGAGCTGTTCACAGATGGTCCGTGATCATGGTTGTCGTGTGTGTGTGTGTGTGTGTGTGTGTGTGTGTGTGTTTGTGGACTGAGGGACTGAGTGAATACATGTGCTATGCATGGCACTACATTGAAATAATATTGCACCTATTTTAAATGAGTATGTGGTGGTCAGTGTTGATATTGTGGAGACCCACCACAAATCAGTGTATGGGAAACTGTTGTGAAGCATCAGCATTCTACATGTATGTGGGCATCTGATTGTCATGGGACATGTAAGCTGCTGATCAAACAGCTCCCATTCTTTTGGGAAGGCTTCGCACCAGGTATTAGCTTCATATCAGTCACAAATGCATTAGTGAGGTCAGTCGCTGGTTGGCATGTCACTTCATCGCAAAGTTGTTGGTTTGTGTTGAAGTCGCAGCTTTGTGCAGAACAGTCAGGTTCTTCCACACCGAACTGGGAAACCTGGGCAGTACTGGAAGATCAATATTACACCTCACTGGAACTATGGGGCCTAGAGCAAACCAGGAAACAAAGGGATGTGTCCACATATTTGTCATATACTGTAGCTACTTACATTGTGTACTGCGAAGTGATATTATATAGAAAAGTGCAAGCTTTAGGTCAAGTCAGGACCTTTTAGAATTAGTGAAAAAACTGACTGGGACAAACTTGAAACAAATGATGCAGTTTTATTATTTGTAGGACTATTGTTAGGTTGTTACTGTGGGAAACAGTGAACCCTTGAACTGTGCTCTTTCTCTGACTCTCCCCTCCTGTCTTGCAGGTTTAAGACAGTTCACTGCCTTCTGAATTCAGATACAGACTGGTGTCCAAAGCTCAAACCTCACCACAAAGACTGAAAGCTATGTTGTTTTGTCCTGCAGCACTCATACATTTTAAACCTTTTCCTACTGTCTCACTTTGCCACGTTTGGATGTTTGGGTCGAGCTACATGTAGCAAGGAGAATTTTGCATTCTTTATCCAAAGCAGCCTCACCTCACACTTCATGAATGAGGAGGTGGAGCCAAAGAATGAGCTAACATAATAACATAACCTCAGTGTTCATCACCAATAACCTCTTATAACCATGTTATAACATCATGCCATGGCCACTGTATAGAACTGTTTTCACTTAGTAATCATGTGTGAGGCATGGGACTCAGTGTTGGAGTCATGTGGTCATTGCAACAGCTGGGAAATAATGCCACATTTATATTGTATCAAGGAAGGATTACCCAACAGACCTATTGGGCACTGGCCCCAGAGGCCTGGGAGGTCAGGGGGACCTCTATATAATGTGACATTTAATATGCCTTGTTTGAAAATCATTGAACTACAAATAATTGCAAAATGTCCACAAAAAGACTCAAAATGACCACAAAGTTAAAAAATAGATCATAAAGAGACACAAAGGAACTGCAGAGACCTAGAACTGTCAAAACGAGATGGGAAAACTGCCAAGAAGAAACTAAATAGTAACGGAGATCCAAGACTATTGTAAAGAGACAGAAGAACTATAAATGCACCCTAAATCACTGATGGTGCTATATACAGTAGAATTGGGTCCCTCATAGTCCATCCATGTGTATGATTCAGTATAGTCATTATTAGCCCAGTGGGAGCTGAATGGGAGTTGTCATTCAATTAGTGAAATTCATTTATCCATTGAAGTTCTAAGGCAGGAGTTTAAAAGTGGGAGTTTCCACCTTTATCCTTATCCTATTATCTTTTATCCCCTTCTGTCAAGAGTATGTAAATAAAGCATAAGAGTTAAAGAATATTCATAACTCTTTGCCAGTGCAGTCAAGAGCCAACACTCCAGTTCCAGTTTCTAAATTGACTAAAGCTGCTGTATTTAATCTCAGTGCTCCACAAAGCACAACCTCCAAGTTAATGGTGTAGCAGCAGAATTTGCAGTTCACTGTAACTGGATGTTTTATTTCTGTAGCTCTTTGGGACTCACAGTTAAATTCCCTTGTTTGTTTGAATTCTTTTATATATATATATATTTGTTCACATCAATGATACGGTCGATTATGACGTCAAATTCCCTGCTGAGCACCTGGTACAGAGGCTGGCACTGACATGGCTCAGGAACGCCGTACCAAGGCAGGATCAGCTGAGCGCCGGCACACTCAAACTTGCTGTAAAGACCTTTTTACAAGTGGATACCAAGGCTTGTAAACTTCCTTTTAGGCTGGTAGTTAAGGCACAGCGCTTTCGCCACGGCATCCCAAGTTCAAATCCAGGTTGTGTCAGGAAGGGCATCCGGCGTAAAACACGTGCCAAATGTCAACATGTGAGTTGATTTGCTGTGGCAACCCCGAAACGGGAAAAAGCCAAAAGTGACATTTACATATATATATATATAAAATGCAGTGGGTTGAGCCAAAGAATCAGGCCAAGTAATTTTGTGAAGCTCAGTGATAAAGTGATATGTACTTTAGAATAGCCTGAGCAAGATGCATTGAAATTCTGATTTTGGGCTCAAACATAAACCTAAAGTAAGATATGTCCAAAAAATAAATAATGTTGATAGAAAACCTCTGTGCAAGGTTTACATGCAAGGGCCCACATTTATTTCAGTCTGTTGTAATTGTTCTGATGCCCACATAATGTCAGCCAAATGCTTTCTTTTATTAGCCTATTTCTAACAGGCCCACTGTGTCAGTTCCAATGTTTATGACCATCATTACATGTTACATTGTTGATCTAAATGGGAGTTAACATCTCTCCTTTTTTCTTTCTTTCTTTGCTCTTGCAATTTTTTTTGGGGGGGGGGGTGCATACACTTATTAAATAGTCTGTTGGAGTGACAGTGCAGTCAGACCAAAATCTGAGGTACAGGAACATGTATGACTAGGGATGTAAACACACCCTGCAGAAGCTAGCATGGCTGCTAGCAGCAGTCCACAAAGCTATTCATTATACACAGTGTTTAATCAGACGTTTTACTGTCGACCAGTGTCACTGTCCTCCCACTCACTTCCAGCCAAACAGCATCTCTCCTCCTCTGCTGCTTGGATTATTTCTGTGTGCCGTTATGAAACAGAAATATAAGCAGTTGTTCTTTCCTGAAAGAGAGGTCAGTCCCACCCCTCTGTCAAACCAGCTGGACACTGGAAGAACTCACCATTTTGCAGGTCAGACTTCAATTAATGATTGAACTCTAGAGCAAAGTGAAGGAAGCAGTTCAGCTTTTGACCAGAAGCAAATGTGTCTCATCCCTTTTCCAAAAGAAATGAATGTCAGGTGGATTTTGGTGTGACTGCACTTAAAGACTTGAGTGGGTAGAGCCAAATATATCTCAGCCCCACTGCCTTAACATTTGGTGTGTAAGGTACCCAGACAATGGTTTCTAATCTTTTGACTGATCCGCAGGAACATTTTCTCTATTAGCTGCTGAAGGGCTTGCCATGAAATTCAGGTCTGATAGTAACTTTGGTGATCCTCTGACTTTTCATTGAGTGCCATTCAAATCAGCTGTAGTTGTATTGAGATTAGTGCTTGATTAGCCAGTGTTAGCATGCTAACACTAAACTGAGATGGACTTGGTAAACATTACAAAGCAGCACAGTGTTTAAGTAGGCTCACAGGCCTTGTATCTAGCTAATATTATACTTTGACTTTGATAAACTGGTTCTTTGGCTCCACCTACTCAGGGTACACAAACCAGCATTGGTATTTCTGTTTTTAAAAAGTATTTGTCTAAAACACCTGTCTACCTTTCTGCACACAGGACTAGAATCCAAAATCCAGAGCATGTCCCACTGCAGGTCAGTGGGTAAGACTGAGGGAGCGATGTGTTCTTGAAAACTGTTTACTGTTGATGCATTGTTATGTTTCAATAAGAATAAAACATTTCTGCGTTCTCAAGTGTATTTCATCATGAGTATATGTTATTAAATGGAGGTAATGATTTCTCAGTAACCTGTATCTTATCTAAAATCATATCATCACTCTTTCAGCTTTGAAGAACCAATAAATCCACACTTTGATCAAATCATCACCATATTAGACTGGTGAACTCTATTGGGGTAGAAAGAATAGTGACCAGGTCCCTGAAACAGATTTCAAATATATTTTTTATACACCTGTGCTTTTCCTCCTATGATGTGTCATAATGTCTTCCACAAAGAGGTCCACTGAGAGAGTCTTTTGAGGCCCCTGAAGACGTATTGCTCCCAAGAGTACAGCACTTATTCATCTGTGTTCTTAACCTGCTCTCTATTTTGCTATGCACTTCCATGCCACTTCATGCACCCACAGCCCCACGTTTCTTTAATCTGTTGAAACATGAAATGAGTTTTGTGGCACTATTTGATCTGCTGTGATTTGGATTGTAGCTACCTCATGTGTACTGGATGTTACAAAAGTATATGAATAAGTGTAATTTAAGTTTTATGATTTCTGATATGACATTACCACACAGTAACATGTAGTATCCCAGCATACTAGGTCATCAGGCACAGAGAGTGGAAGGAAAAGGAGGCTAACAGGAGCTCTGGGCCACACTTTAATCTATGTTTAAACTATTTTGATCTTTTGAAAATTAACCTCCTCTAACCCTCCTGAGTTAGGAGGTCCCAGACCAAAACATTTCTGTTTAGATACTTCTATATTCTGTGCACAGCGGTTTCTGTGTGCTCACAATGACTACACAGGACTGCTCTGGAACAAAAGTGTTTTGATGGGGAGCTGTGTACATGTAATGCTGGACCTCAGCGGAACACAGACACACAGCTTCCTGCAGCCTGCAGCCTGCACTTTGGCCCGTAGCGCCGCGCTGCACCGCTGGTGAGTATAGTCTCCACTCAATATCACAAACCACAACTTTGCCATAACTTTGAACTACTATTTGAATGTAGGGAACATTTGGGAGCATGTAATATTTAGAGGAGAGGTCAGGAGGTTGCAGCCCAGTTTAAGTCCCCAAACCCGATGGAAGGCGAGTCACATGACTTCTCTCCAGTCTGTAGGCTAATCTGTCTTGTTGCATTGTCGATCTGCAGCTGGTCTCCGCACAGAGCCGACCATGGAGGTTTCATTTGCAGGAAAACGAGCTCTGGTCACCGGAGCTGGAAAGGGTAAAGACAACTAACACAAATACTTGTATAATAGGTTTTGCTGTGTACACTGTCACCGCCAGGTTTGAAAAACCACAGACACCTCTTCAGCCCTGGTGGGGCCATAAGATCTGAGTGTGTCTGGAGTTCAAACATTAACTTCACACAGTAACCTATAAGTACCAGATACAGTTTTAATCAGCTTGTTTCCTATAGAAAAGAAATGTGGGGAAATGTTTACTCTGAATTTAAGTATCGCGAGATCTCACGAGGCTCAAATGTGACACTTACGGATGATTTAGTGAAGAGAATCAACAGTTTAGAGTCCTATGAGGTGAGGAAATCACACAAAAACTACATTGAAAAGGGAAGTGATGGTTTTTAAAACATTTTGTTAAGCTAAAGAGTGACTGCTGAAAAAAACTTCTGGTTTCTAGGTCGAAGACGTTTCACCTCTCATGTAAGAGGCTTCATCTAAAGAGTGACTGGGCTTCATATTTTTAAAAATATATTTCAATACTAGCTCCAATGCTGTGTTTAAGTTGTAGTACTGGTATTGCAAGCATTCCCAAAGTCTTGTCAGTTGTAATAAAATGGAATAAACAAAAAGCTTTGTTCAAGGAGTGTAGTGTGGAATAGCTTGGAGTGGAATGTGTGTGAGTGTGTGTCAGCTCTGGTGTCACACTCTCTAATAAGTCTTTGTGTTTATGGATTTTTTTGTGTCCCAGGGATTGGTAGGGCCACGGCTCTGGCTCTGGCACACAGTGGGGCAAAGGTCGTGGCAGTCACACGCACACAGGCTGACCTGAACAGTCTGGTACAGGAGGTTGGACACAACACACACACACACACACACACACACACCCTGTCACCTGTCTAAGGGTCTCTGACCCCTCCACACCCTCCTATGTTTTGTCTGTCTCACTGTGCACCGTGGGATATATTGTCTCTCCTCACCATCTCCTTCATCTTCATTACTACCACCCAAAATCAGAAGAAGTTGGGATGTTATGTAAAATTAAAGCTATCAGTCACCTGTTTCCAATGGAATCATCATTTCATTGTTTTACCTCGTTGCTAACCCTGAAATACAACATCCCAACTTTTTTTGGAATGTGTTGCAGACATCAGAACTGAAGTGTGTTTATTTGGAACAAAGAATAAACTTCATGAGGCATCACATCAAATAATGCGCTGCTGTGTTGTTTTCAATCTAATACAGGACACAGATGATTTACACGTCACTATGTTCGGTTTCACTTTGGATTTAACTTTTTTCTATTTTTGGGGTTGTAGATAAAGTGGAATGAATACCTCTCCTCTGGCTGATTGATTTGTTGTCGGTTTTCATATGAGCTGGGTTGAGTTGCCATTACAGCACACATTAGGAATTTACATTTGTGAGCTCACAGCGCAACAGGAGAGACATGACAACCTTCACCACATCATATTATTAACAACAGGCAGGTGACAAATCAAAGGAAAAGCCTAACTAAATGAGTGGTGTCCTCCAGGATGACAGCGTCCTCACCCACAGGGCACGAGTGGTCATTGTGAATCATGTGCTGGGGCCTTCACAGTCACCAGATCTCAGTCCAGTTGAACAGCTGTGGGAGATGTCGGGAGCTATGTGTTAGACAGCGTCTCCACCACTATCATCAAAACACCACATGAGGGAACATCTTTTGGAAGAATGGTGCTCATGCCTCCAGTAGAGTTCAGAGACTTTGAAAGTCAATGCCAAGGTGCAGTGTAGCTGTTCTGGTGGCACATGATGGCCTGGCACCTTAGTGAGACACTTTCTGTTGGGTTTTTTTATGGCGCCCATCTGTGCTTGGCAGTGATTGGAATTAAGATTAATAGTGGTTTATAAATGCCTTTATTATAAACACATTAACATAATATTTACACATTCCTGGTTTTCCCTTCTCCTTCATCTCCTTTTCATATAATGTGCACCAACATATCTGGTTTTGACTTTTTCCTCTAAGTGTACGTCCATCACCCCGGTGTGTGTGGACGTAGCAGACTGGGAGGCCACAGAGGCAGCCCTGCAGGATGTTGGCCCCATCGATCTGCTGGTGAATAACGCTGCCATTGCCAAACTACAGCCGTTTCTGGAGGTCACACCTGACCAGTTTGATCAGTAAGGCAAATATGAGAAACCTTTGTTAGCCCCATCTAAGAAGATGCAGTAGCAAGTAATCACAGGATACCGCACAATGTCAGAAGTGTTTCATCAGGTAGTAACCTATGATGTTGACTTTGATCTAAGGTGTCTTTCATCTCCAGGTCATTCAGTGTGAATGTGAAAGCTGTGCTGCATGTGTCCCAGGTACAATAGTAGCTCTTTTAAAAGACCAGCCCATGTCACTGCACTGTCTTTTTGTAGATGATGTGACATAATATGCAAATATTCTAAGCGACTACAAGTTATGTTCAGGTTCCAACTTGTTTGGAGCAAAATACTTCACAATTTTACTTAAGTTGACATACTTTACTTTCATTTATGAGACTTCAACAGTGCAAATTGTATATATAAAAATATTAATAAGCCCTCTGTACTAAACACAGAACTGAGTCTGTGAGTCTTCCCCAGAATAATAAAGAATATCAAAATCGTTTATTTGTACATGAAAAAACATTTGTTCTGGTACTTCTTGACTTTAGTGCTCCATTCAACATAAAAACATAGGTTGGGCTCTCTGGCACGCTTCTCGACTGGTTTTAGTCTTAACAAAGAAGTCAAGACTTTTTCTTAAGGAAGTTCTTTTCAAAAGCAGTAAAAAGTGTAAGCAGCGTGCCCCAAGGTTCTGTTCTGGGCCCCATTCTTTTTTGTATGTATACATGCTGCCATTATCACAAAAGTGGAAGCCGTGTCCACTGCTACGAAGATGTCACACAGCTCTTTATTTCTGGGTCAACTGGTGATGATCTTGAAAATGAAATTTCTGAAGTCAGTGATTGGATGGCAGTTTTTTTTTTGTTTTTTTTTGTCAATCATAGTTTAAAAACATTAACACCAAACTCGGGTTTTGATTTAAGGTCAAGTTTGCAAAGCAAAGCTTTTATAGGCTCTACATTACAAGCATTACAGCTTGAACCTCTCCGATAAACTGCAAGTAGATAAGAGTATATGAGTTTGGTATTTTTCTTTAGTAACACAATTCTTCAACAAGTTCCTTCTGTGCTATCAAACATAGTTTCTGTCTCTGTGGGTAGATAGTGGCTCGTGGTATGAAGGCCAGAGGATCAGGAGGTTCTATCGTCAATGTGTCCAGCCAGGTCTCCCAGAGTGCCGTGAGAGACCACGCTGTCTACTGTGAGTAACAGAGGCACAGTTAAGTGCCAACATTCACCTGCAGCCAGGTTGTGAGTCCTGGCCTCAAGCACAGTACAGACAAACAAAGAGCTTCCCAAATGTAAGTAGCAGAGTGATGGTAACTGAAAATTGTTTCTGTTATTTCTTTGTGTCCCTGTCACTGTTCAGGTGCCACTAAAGCAGCGCTGGACATGCTGACTAAAGTGATGGCTCTAGAGCTCGGACCCCACCAGGTAGCATCACACTTAAGTCCCTTTTCTACCAAACGTCCTAGTGACTTACGTCCAGTTTAAATCTAAGATAATGTTGCTTCATATTTCATTATTTCATTTTACATGTGTATTTGTCTAAACAGCCCTAGCAATTTCAAAGTAGTGTCACAAACAGAACATGTCTAACCTATTAGCAGTTAGCATGAAGCTTTGGGCTTTTGTAGCCATTGCATCATCACATCTTTAGAGTATCATGGCTGCAAACATGTAATTCACAGATTTGAGGTGTTTCACAGACTGCTTTACCTTACCCTGTGAGGGCTGGTGGTGTTCACCATGAACTACTTTATCACAAAACAGAAGCTAAGTCTTTAATTGCTGCTATTGTGAGGGAACAAATTCAAACAATTGAACTGCTGTGTCTTGGAGCCGCACCCAGTGTTGTGGCCGTTAATTTTTTCCAGTTTATTTTAACCTCTTTCAGCACTTTTGGAGGTTGTGGTGTATTTTAAGTGACCTAACAAAGACAAAATATTTGGCTACACCCTCCACCAAACTGCTTGAAAAGTAGTGTAACAGCAGTATTTCACTGCTAACTGAACATTTCAGTCTATTTCACCTCTGGCCACAGTCAGCACGCACCACTAATGGGTGTGTGCAGAGGTGAACTCTGGGTGCACTCCAAAACCTGACTGGCATTGAACTGGCTTATGCTGTGTGAATGTTGGGTCAAAAAAAGGTTATTGTATTACTTTACAACACAAAAACAGAGATATTGTGTTGCATGATATGAAAGAGTATGGTCATTTTACAGAGTCGTATCATATTAGCCAACTCGGGTACAGGCTGCATTCCATTTAATACTTTGAATAATGGTGACTTTAACATTAAGTAGAATGCAATGTTAATGCAACATTCACCTGATTTCTCTCTACCCTTAAGGGAAATGTAATGCCTTAATGCTCTGAGATGGAATATAAAATGCTAGAAAGTTTTATCAGTTTGGTTACAGTATTTTGTTGTGTTCAGATCCGTGTGAACAGTGTGAACCCCACAGTGGTGATGACTGACATGGGTCGTCGGGGCTGGAGTGACCCTGAAAAAGCCAAGGCCATGATGTCCCGCATCCCGCTAGGCCGCTTTGCAGGTTAGGCATACTGTGTACATATTGTTGCCTTCAGGCACAGCAGAACATTGCAGGTGGCTATGGGCATCGGGGGCAAATACACAGATTCTCTTTGGATTGTTCCTCTCTATAGTACACTGTGTACTACTGCCTTTCTGTACAACCCAAGGCTGCAGGGTCCACTTTCCATACCTGCTTATGCCGTGCAGGGTGGTAGGGTGCTGACACAGGACGCATTAGGTGACAGGCAGGGTCAACACTGGCCAGGCCACCAGTCTATCTGGTTTATATCTGCACAGCTCAGGGAATAGTCTCTGTTTCTGAGAGATAAATGGATGGATATCAGAATGCAACAACAACTTTGTGACAGTATTGTGTTCACAGATTGTTTCCACTGGCCTATATAACACACCAGCACAAGCTTGGCATCGATTTTCTCATTTCATTCTCACAATAAAAGCAAATACGTGTCTGTCACCATCTAGATTTTTTTTTTCTTGTCTCCTTAAATAGACCTGGTCTGGTCCCGCCCCTTAGCCTCCTCAGTGTGTTGAAAAGGAACCTGATGGTAAACTCAGAGTCCAGAATGTAAATTCCATCCTGGCTGTGGAACAATGGAGCAGCTGCTCACCCTTGCCTGCCAATGCAGTCTACATGTGTTTTGTGGACTTAGAGAGTGCTTGCACGTCCTCTTATCATGGGAATGAGAACTGTGTTCCCATTCTCTGAGGTCTAGAATGTTCCTAGTCACTGCTGAACTCACAGATTGTGCCTGGTCATCAATTCAGTTGACGATTTTCACAGTTAGGATCTTGAGGTACAGCCAAAGAGCAGTATCAAATCTAAATCAAATCTTTTTGCCAATATGGGTATATAAACTAATGTGTTTAATGTGTGCATACTGTGTGCAATTTTAATTTGTGCAATTATAGTTTTAAAGGCTCTGGAGTTGAAAGGCAGCACTGTTTCATCCACAGTGCTACAGTCGTGTATATTCATTTTATGAATGTGTCATCCAAAGTGTTAACTAAGCTCCCTGTGTCTGTGTGCAGAGGTGGAGGACGTGGTGAGCAGTATTTTATTTCTGCTGAGTGATAAGAGCAACATGACTAATGGTGTCATTCTGCCAGTGGATGGAGGTTTTCTGGCCTGCTGACCAACTTGAGCCTCAGCACACAGCTCCTTGTTCAGAGGGAAAACCTCATTTCATTGTGCACCTAGAGGTCAATCTTATTCACTAAATAAACTGAAGGCATAAATGACAGATTTCCTGTTTCTTGTGCTTATTTGTATATATGTAATGTTGGAGTATGTTAAGGTGTTCACTTTTCTTTGTCATTTATTTCAATGATGTTGTATATCATTGTCAGTAAATGAGACACAGGGTGGGTAGCTGCAGGCCAGTCACAGTGCCCCCTGTCCACCTCTTCATATGGGTGGTTTAGAATAAAGGAAGAGTGAAGAATAAATCATGACTGAAAGCAGAGTACCTTACATATACATTTGTATTTAGTATACAAAAAATTGAAATATTTCACCACACAGACATGTGAAGTAATACAAAATAAGACAAACAATTGGAACAACTATACAAGTCATCTTACATTACATACGTACATGGCCAATGCATTTCATCATACAGTCTCTCCTAAGAATTACAGTGGGTCAAATAATCAGAGAACTTCCATGCAATAATAGATTACAATTTTTTGCTGCATTTCTCAGCTACATTTCGACACGTTAGCTAGTCAGGATCACAGGACATGATTTAACCACACAGTTTGCTATGCCAACCAAAGACAGCATGACAGAGTGGACTGCAGTACTGCCTCTCACCACTTGAGGGAGACAAACACACTGCAGGCCCGCAACCATACAGAAATGCATTTTATAAAGGTGCAATCTGTGCTCTTTGCCACAGTGACAAACTCCACAAAGATTGGCCCCTTTATTGTACACTGTTAACAACACTTCTAACTTCAACATGAGTTACTATAATCCCTTCAGTTTTAACAGTTTTAGTTTTAAGAGCTAAATATTTGAGTACATGTAGATAGATATCCATAACACATTCCTTTTCTAAGGTTTATTCTGTACATCACTAGATCTCAGTGATATCCATTTTTTATTTCTTTATGCCAGAGTGTTGAAAAGTTGTGTATTACTACAATACAATATGAAATAGTACCAAAAACTAAACACTAAAAAAAAAAAACTGCCTTAAAACAATACTGTCTTTTATGCACTACCCCAAACTGTCAGACAAGGCTGTCTCACTGATACAGACAAGTGCTTGTTCACACTCTCTCTCTCACACACACACACACACACACACACACACACACACGAGGTCATATACATGCCAGTGACCACCACACACACTCTCTCTCTCACTCACTCACATTGGTATAGCTATCTTTGTGAGGACACTCGTTTACATAATGCCTTCCTTAGCCCCTTACTCTAAACTTAACCATAATAACTAAATGCCAAATGCCAACGCTGCCTTCATCCTAAACCTAGTTCAAACCTGAATCCTAAAACCAAGTCTTAACCCTCAAACAACCTTTAGAGGGGTGTGAGAAGGTGAGAACCAGCTAAAATGTCCTCACTTTCCCAAAATGCCCTCACACCCATGATATAAAATTTAAGAAGTTCCTCACAATGCTGGCCATACAAACACACACACACACACACACACACACACACACACACACACACACACACACACAGGAGAACAGAGACAAGATCTAAACAATGGGATAAATTAAGACAGAATATTTTAAGACCCATGCAAGCTTTTCCACCCCCAGAGGCAGAACTCAGGCAGCAAGGTTGTACAGCCCCCATGTTTGGCATGCTCGTCTGTCACATGTTCACAGTTATATGAAGTTACCCAAAGACGCCTGACTAAGATCACGTGTTTGTCAAGAACAAGTGTGTTCATGCAACCAATCTTTTTTTCCCCACATGATAAAAGTATAGCACAGATTGGGTAAAATGTTTGTTTCGGCCATGGTTCATCTCTCAGTGTTAATAAACTTGTACTCATCTGTTGAAATGTGAGGCAGGGCAAGAAATGTGAGCAATCAGACAACTGTTACAATTAGCCATGGCCAGCTTAACCACTAGGTTAAGGGCAAAAAGAAACAGTTGGGCCCCACACACCCCTACTCCTTTAACTTTGTTGTTACAGCTTTTCTAACCTACAACACCGCCTAGCCCCACATTTTCTGTGTGGTAGTTTGATTAAACATATTGATCTCAGAATGTAGAACATATAAGCACAAAACTGAAATGAAGGCCTTGAAACTACATTGTGACAGAGGGGCCCTTGTAAGAGCAGAGTCTCAAGATCAGGTAATAAAGGCACCTTAAGGCCCTAGTGAAGGATTTAAGTTAATTGTCAGGTTTGGGTTGTCCTGTTACTGAGACCAGGGGTAAAAAGCTATGGGCCCCTGTTGAGGCCCTCTTACTGTTGTTTGGTTTTATAGGGCCCCTCTATCAGACAGGCCACAGAAGCCACCTTAAAGCCCTTCACATTTGTTTATTGGTTCATCAGCCATATGGCCACAAAGTGAACTTGGGGCATATCCTTAGTGTTTTACCTTCATTTTCTCTTCCAAACAAGTTTGACTAACCAGGAAGGTTGTTTCCAACAAATCTCAGCAAGATAACTTGGTGAACACAATGTTATCATAACAACAGAAACTGGCTGAAAGTGCAAAAAGCGCCTCAATTTCTCATTCTCATTTTACGTAGTGAAGCCACACTATATCCATTTTAGAACTGTGCTCTGTGAAATTTCATGAGTGCAGGCAGTGATATTTTCCAAATGCTGCCTTAGATCAGAAGCTGAGGGTAACATCCGACCTGAAGGTGTAGTCACAGTTCATTTCCTATCTAGTCAACACTGCATTCATTTAAGCAAGCATGGCAGAGAAAGAAAAGATGTAGAACTATGAAGACAACTAATAGAAACCTTTATCAGCCCTCATGGCAATTTGATGTGGTACAAATTGGTGGATAGTCAAATCTTTCAGACCCTATGAGCGATTAAGTAAGAGTAAAAAAAATCAGATTAAATATTGGTCTTGTTACCAATATTACATTGAAAAACATCAATAGAAAGAAATCAATCTCAGCAGTGCACACTCACTCTCATTAGTGTTCTCTCTCATCCTCTCAGAGAAGTAGTGGCTGTTGTTCATGGTGATGTAGTGTAGTGTAATAGTGGTTCCTCCTCAAAACATGGTGCACCTCTTTCCCCTCTTCTTCACAGGCGGAGGGCAGAGTACGGCTCGGATTGCCTCGTCAAATACCGTCTTCAGGCCTCTCTGGGTCAGCGCGGAACATTCCAGGTACTTCACAGCCCCTGAGGACCAGGAAAAAGGCATGATGTTAAACAGTTCTCAGCCACACTGCTTCTAGTCTAGTATAGCAGTACTACAGGAAGGTTCAAATGGTACCAGTAGTACAACTGAAAGGCTTAGGTTAGGTCATTAACTTTTTTGTTTGTTTTTATTTTCTTCTGAGCACAGTTCCTTTTGGTTATTTTGCTTAAAGTAACAGATCAACATTTTTGCTTTAGCAGGGACAAACAGATAGCCAAGCTCTCTCTAAGGTTGATAAATACACCTTCCAACACCTCGAAAGCACACTGGAGGACATGCCCATAATTTCCAGAAATGTTCAGCTCTTTCTTTAAGTCTTTGATTTTAGGTCACTTTAGCTGATTCATACACTGATAACAAACAACTGTAGTAGAAATGTATTGTAAAATGTAAGATCCTGGCCGTTGCTTCCAGTTCCTGTTCACTGGATGTGGTTCCTTGATCAAACTTGGCTGAAATACGACTGCAGCAAATTTCTGGCAGCTTACAGGTAAGCTAGTAATCACTCATCATTTGTAGCCAAGTCATTTATAATTAATGACTGAATCTTCCTACATAACATATCCAGATGTACTGTACATAGCCTCACCAATCTCTCTTGCCATGGCCAGGCCCTGCGGGTAGGTGATGGGGGACAGCTTCTTGTCTCGCAGCCTCTCAATGGTGTCCTTGTCATCTCGCAAATCCAGCTTAGTGCCAACCAGGATGATGGGTGTGTTGGGGCAGTGGTGTCTAACCTCAGGGTACCACTGAGGCACCACACACACAGAGAAATGAACAGACAGGCGTACATACAGTCAGGGAAAAAAATGATTTGAACCCCAGCTGATTTTGTAAGTTTGCCCACTAGCAAAGAAATGATCAGTCTATAATTTCAATGGTAGGTTTATGTGAACAGTGAGAGACACAACAATAACAAAAAACAATCAATCCAGATTCCAAACTCTTCACCATGGCCAAGACCAAAGAGCTTTCCAAGGATGTCAGGGACAAGATTGTGGACTTACACAAGGCTGGAATGGGCTACAAGACCATTGCCAAGCAGCTGGGTGAGAAGGTAACAACAGTTGGTGTGATTATTTGCAAATGGAAGAAACATATATTAACTGCCAATCTCCCTCGGCCTGTTGCTCCATGCAAGATCTCACCTCGTGGAGTTTCAATGATAATGAGAACAATGAGGAATCAGCCCAGAACTACTCGGGAAGAACTTGTCAATGATCTCAAGCCAGCTGGGACCATAGTCACCAAAAAAACTGTTGGTAACACACTACGCTGTGAAGAACTGAAATCCTGCTGTGCCCGCAATGTCCCCCTGCTCAAGAAAGCACATCTACTGGCCTGTTTGAAGTTTGCCACTGAACATCTGACTGATTCAGAGGAAGACTGGGTGAAAGTGTTGTGGTCAGATGAGACCAAAATCGAGCTCTTTGGCATCAACTCAACTCGCCGTGTTTGGAGGAGGAGGAATGCTGCCTGTGACTCCAAAATCACCGTACCTACCGTCAAATATGGAGGTGGAAACATTATGCTTTGGGGGTGTTTTTCTGCCAAGGGGACAGGACAATTGCACCGCATCAAAGGGAGGATGGATGGGGCTGTGTACCACCAAATCTTAGGTGAGAACCTCCTTCTCTCAGTCAGGGCATTGAAAATGGGTCGTGGTTGGGTATTCCAGCATGACAATGATCCAAAACACACGGCCAAGGCAACAAAGGATTGGCTCAAGAAGAAGCATATTAAGGTCATGGAGTGGCCTAGTCAGTCTCCAGACCTTAATCCCATAGAAAATCTGTGGAGGGAGCTGAAGGTTCGAGTTGCCAAACATCAGCCACAAAACATTAATGACTTGGAGAGGATCTGCAAAGAGGAGTGGGTCAAAATCCCCCCTGAGATGTGTGCAAACCTTGTGGCCAACTACAAGAAACATCTGCCCTCTGTGATTGCCAACAAAGGTTTTGCCACCAAGTACTAAAGCACGTTTTGCAAAGGGATCAAATACTTATTTCATTCATGAAAATGCAAATTACTTTATAACTTCTTTTGTAATGCATTTTTCTGGATTTTTTTGTTATTGTTGTGTCTCTCACTGTTCACATAAACCTACCATTGACATTGTAGACTGATCATTTCTTTGTTAGTGGGCAAACTTACAAAATCAGCTGGGGTTCAAATCATTTTTTTCCCGACTGTATGCATATACAAAGGACAAAGTCAGTGAGGAAGGACAAAGAAAACATTTAGCTGGATACAGGGGCAGCTTGACCAGTGCCTTTCCACGATGACATTCAACATACTCTGTGAGTGGTGGATATAGAAAACTGTTTTTAATAGATCTGTCTGAAAAGAAGCACAGCTGTATGAACACAACATCCTCAGGCAATACAGACTCTACAGAGGGAAGTTAGACCGTAAATAGTGTGATTTCATATGAGAGCATCTTTTGATGCTCAGCAGACCAAACCACAGTCGGCCATCATGCTGCCTCTGCAGAGTGCTTGACTTCGTTCAGACCTCGTCTTACAACGTGTCCCTAAACTGCTCCCCCCTGGGGGAATGAGTTCAAATCCAGACTGTTCTAAGTCGAGGTCTGGACTGGTGGGGCAGCGATGTGATAAGCCAGGTGGAGCCATAGATGTGCCTCATTGTGGTCAGACTCGGCGTGGAAGGGGGGGGGTCAGTCAGCCTACTGACCTTAGCTCGGACGTTCTCAAAGGACGCCGGACTGACCAGGGAGAAGCATATCAAGAACACATCCTGGGAGAGAACCAGAAAGAGGGCTGGTTGAGAGGGAGATCTGCATGTGTGTATGTTTGTGTGTGTGTACAGTATCTGTGTATGGAACCACAAAGGTTATACTTCATTTTGTAATGACAGACGAAAGCATATTTGTGATGACTGTGTTGCCAGAAATAAGATTTGTCCAGTGACTAATCACTAATTTTTCAGTAATCAATTGAATTAAATAGGTGCCTCAATATCAGTTTTTATAATGTAGAATAAAAGGGAGATATCTGATTATGCAACCTAACCAACGTGATCTCCTCATTAAGTCAGGCATTATACTGTAGGAAAAATATTTTGTAATTTGAGGTAATTTGTTATTTTGTGCCATGCCATTTAGTAAATTTACTAAACTTAACAGTTTTTTAACATTCTGGGCTATGTAGGTAGTTGCAGACTGTTTACATCACTGTGTATATGTCTTTAGTAAGTTAGTTGTGTCAGCGAGGTCGGTCAGATGCCAACAGTTCCCTCCTGGCAAATACTTGGTGTAAACATTTAGTATCAATTTGTAAGTAAGAGCTAGTTTGTTTGGTGCAACATATCATAAGTTAGCGACATGTAAATCGTAATGC
Organism: Monopterus albus; assembly: GCF_001952655.1. Taxonomy (NCBI): domain Eukaryota; kingdom Metazoa; phylum Chordata; class Actinopteri; order Synbranchiformes; family Synbranchidae; genus Monopterus; species Monopterus albus. The sequence continues at coordinate 1,648,392 of NW_018127997.1, forward strand.
TTTGGTTTTATATAGGCTAAACAACTAATGCAGCCAGCTCCACATGCACATGCTTGTCCTGTGCTTTAGTCTTAAAATGTTGTATACCTAACACTTCAGAGGCTTTAGGCAGAGCCCTTTCAGAACTGAGCATGTTACTTTATGTGTGAGTCCTTGAGTGTGTGTGTATGTAGTTCAGGGGAAGAAGTTCGAATACCGTCTGAGGGTAAGACAGTGGTCTGAGCCTATCGTAGTCCTCTTGTCCTGCTGTATCCCAAAGGCCCAGATTCACTGGTTTCCCATCCACCATCACATTAGCAGAGTAGTTGTCAAAGCTGCAGGAAAGATTCTGCACTGAGTAAGATGCAGTTAAGAGAGTGGGTGCATACACCAAGTGGATTTTGTTGTATTTCCAAACATATTTGCCTAAGGAATTGAAGTATGAGGAGCTCAAGTGAAACCAGCCTTATTCCACTGACACAAAATGACTAAGCCAGCCTTCAAGCATAAGTATGTTGTGTAGTTCACTCTGTATGTTTAAATAAGGTCGGCTCTATTTCAAGAAGGGATTGTCTTAAAGGAACCTTCTGGTATTCGTCAAATGGCTTTTATACTTACAGTGGGTACGGAAAGTATTCAGACCCCCTTAAATTTTTCACTCTTTGTTATATTGCAGCCATATGCTAAAATCATTTAAGTTCATTTTTTTCCTCATTAATGTACACACAGCACCCCATATTGACAGAACAACACAGAATCTTTGACATTTTTGCAGATTTATTAAAAAAGAAAAACTGAAATATCACATGGTCATAAGTATTCAGGCCCTTTGCTGTGACACTCATATATTTAACTTAGGTGCTGTCCATTTCTTCTGATCATCCCTGAGATGGTTCTACACCTTCATTTGAGTCCAGCTGTGTTTGATTATACTGATTGGACGTGATTAGGAAAGCCACACACCTGTCTATATAAGACCCTACAGCTCACAGT
>NW_018127997.1:1649652-1677716 GCF_001952655.1 Monopterus albus
AGCAAAGGGTCTGAATACTTATGACCATGTGATATTTCAGTTTTTCTTTTTTAATAAATCTGCAAAAATGTCAAACATTCTGTGTTTTTCTGTCAATATGGGGTGCTGTGTGTACATTAATGAGGAAAAAAATGAACTTAAATGATTTTAGCATATGGCTGCAATATAACAGAGTGAAAAATTTAAGGGGGTCTGAATACTTTGTTATACAAAAAGTTGTCTGTGATGCTCTTTTGCTGAATTATGAGAAGACTGGCACCAGCTAAATGCTAGCCATTGGTTAGTTTGCCTTAGGACGCAGGTGTAAGCAGCTAGCCTGAACCAGCTAGTTTACCTCAATCTGGAAGTCACAATATGTGCAGCTCAAAAATGAAAATGTTTTGTCACTGTTTAGTCTGCACAAAAATCATTTGCACTGACATCTTAGCCGACAAAGCCCATAAAATGCAGTTAAAATCTGGAAAGTCAACTTTGAGTCACATTTTGTAATTCTGTTGGCCTACTTTTTCTAAAGTCAAAAATAAACTTCACAACTTTATACATATAGATAACTTCATAGACAAAGTAACCAGATGGGATGATCAGTTTTTGTGCATTGCTCTAAGTTAAATACCTGACAAACCTAAACACTGCTGCTAAATTCAAAATACATTCTAAATCAGTCCTATTCATTGACAGTTTTATTGTCTTAAGATATACAGTATATGTCTGAATTATGGTAAGGTCCTTGAACATGAAACTGCAGTGGCTCAGATGTGAAAAACACAAATTTACAAGAATTACATTACATTACAGTAATATGATATGTCATTCTTTATAACATCTTAAGATATCACAAATATTGGGCCATGGTAACAGCTTGAAAAAAGCAGGACTGACAAGAAGGAGTATCTTCAGCATTTTTATGCGGCACCCTGGGACGATTTTAGCAACATTCATTCCAGGAGTAAGCATCTGGATTTTTAGCAGATATAGGCTTCCTATGTATATCACAGTGCTACATGACTCGAGTTGAGAACACGTTTGAAAAGCATTTAACCTTCAAATGTATACCACAGGTTGTTAGTGACCCAAGTCTTTATTAAACTCTGACTTATTCATTGATTTCCTTTTGGAAATCAATGTTTTTGGGTCAATCTGTAAAAAAAATAAATTTTTTATAAATCATCACTATGACATGGATCGTACACTGAAAAAAAAGATTTGTTGGATTTACTTGATTGTAATGTGTACATCGGTCCCACACAATGATAATGTGTAAAACCAGCATAATTTTCTTTATGTTAACAGAGGAAATATGAATGAATTGCGTTGCATATACTAGCATAATTTGTGTAAATCCAAAGACCCGGTGTTTCCTTTTTTTCAGTGTACTGGATGTGCACAGGTGTGTATCCTCAACCCCCGTTATGAGTGGGATGGCAGATTTACACACGCAGAGACACACAGTCTTTGTGTTTTCCTTCTCTGCAGATTAGTGAGTGATTCAGGACTTAATTCACTCACATTTTGTCAAAAATACTGTGGATTTAGCTTGAGAGGAGACGCTAAATTGTTGATAAGGATAATCACCTTTATTGACCAAGTATGTTACACACAAGGAATTTGTTTCCATTACAGAACCGATGGCAGCCATCTGCGGCGCCAACTCAACCGATGGCTCTAACCATCGGGGGCAACGGGGGGGGGTTCAGTGTCTTGCCCAAGGACACTTCGACACCTGGACTGCAGGCACTGAAATTCGAACTTCCGACCCTCTGGTTGGGAGATCGACTGCTCTACCTACTGAACCACAGTCGCCTGTAACATTAATACAGTGAGATTTCATGATCAACATCGAGAGGAAGAGTCGGGTAGTTTACTGCCCAAACTCATCCTGGATTTCACTTATTCCTTTGTGAAGATAACATATGCACCACTTCATGTTGAACGTAACAGGTGCCCTTCATATTTTTTCGTCCCTGCCCCTCTGACAGCCTGAGTCCACCACTGTGGCAAGGGTGTGATATAGTATTATTTGGAATGTTTTTTGACAGTATGTTTATTTGAAGGTAATCTGTATGGTCAGTGCCACAGTGTTACAAAGGTTAAAACACCTTTGGTGGAAGTGTCTTAGAATAATCCCTTTAGTGTGTGTCTTTGACTGCTGTTGTGCGTTATCTGAGAGCACAGTTAGAGTTTCAGATCTTTTGAAAAATGTGAATGGTTTCAGAAATAAGTCTTATCAGTAATGTCCATCACCACAATGCCCCTGTATGATCTGAATATATTCTTCCATCAACATCCATGACCAACACATAGGTATCACAGATCTTGACTGACTTGGGTTCTGACCAATCACGAGCAAGAAGTGTTATCCCTACTATAATCTGAAATGTTGTGTTTTATAAAATCATGTCTTTCATTAAATGTTGTTTTTTAAGGAAACTTTCTCTGTTGTGATAATTCTTGTTCTCTAAAATATTTTTGTTTCACTCACAAGCAGCCTTTTCCATAATCAGAAGTGATTGCTCACCCCAGGGCCGCCATATAAAACCACTGCTTACATCGAATAATTATGAGAACATGCACAGTATGTGGTTTACTCACACAGTGGGGATGTATTCACCAGGGAAAGCATTGGTGGTGTAGCTAATCAGCAGACAGGTCTTACCCACAGCCCTGAGGAAAGGGACAAGAGATTGCAAACTTATAATAGAGCCCCCTCCACAATCCACCCGCATATGCACAAAACAAAATCTCCATAGGCTGTCTAAGTGTGTAAAGGCAGTGTGCCCTGCTGGTTACAAGGCCACTCTGCAGCAGGAGATAACACGTTTTCTCCACATCTCCTCATGACACACACACACACACACACGCATATGCACAACCTACCCCTCTCCTGCTCACATACAGTACACACAACCATACCCCCTCCCCTTCTGCAATGTACTGTACTGACACAAGCCACACAGATTAGAAGGGTGGGTGGATGGGTTTTGGTGATTTGCCCATGCATGAAGTAATGAGAAATTTTCTGTTGTTCTCCACAGAAACAACAAATGGTGGTGATACAATGACAATATGTGTGAGGGTGCCATGAAAGGGATTTGAGGTCAGTGAGCTCTTCTGGCTAGGATGGAGAGCAAAACGGAGTGATCGAGGATGAGGGAAGACAGCTTCAGTTCATCTTTTCATTTAGTACAAGGAAGAAGTGCGTTATTTGAATTCTTCATCTCATCTAGTGACTTAACATCAGATGTCCATAGTGAAAGATAGATTCTAATAAGAATGGAAAAAAACAGATGCAGCAAAGTCCAAGATATCCTGACTTTCAATCCATATGTTGGGTCAAGCTCCAAAAACGCTGTCCTAAACATCTCACAGGGCAACTTGATATAGTTCAGAACACAGAGTTGATTTTGTTGCAGGCACAAATAGAGTTTCGAAGCGGGAGAAGCTTCTGATTCACTGTAAATTCCTACTTCAGTGTTTTAAGGATCTGCTCAGTGTTCCTGTGTAGAAACACAGCAGTCTGATAACACATTGGTGCTACAGGTTTACGTTATGACCATTCATTGGAATTGTTTTAAAGATGTTTTTGAAAAATCTGATCTTGTCCATCACGGCACTTGGCTCAACACACTGCACTTCCACTGAGCCTTAAGTGGCACTGCTATGAAGTAGGAGAGAATGAGGTGCAGGTGAGGCCGCAACACAGCGCCACAGCTGCACAATGTCAAATTCTCTAATGTGATGGTTCACATCCTTTGTTCTGATGATTCAACATAGAGTTTTTCATGTCCATCCAAGACTTGAAGTGCACCTCCAACTGTCACCTAACATTATCTCTGAAATGTGTATGACACATTAACTCTGCCTCCCGCCCACACATCCTCCCCATAAAATAAATCCTCTCAGTCTCAATTCTACTGCATATATATTTTGATATATACAGTATATCAATATAGAGAACCAAGTGAGAAACTACTGTAGATGGCATAAGTTAAAGCAAAAAGAAAAAAAAGGACAAGGTATGAGTCAAGTGTTTCAACTTGAGTGACAAATTCATACATATCCCTGTCTTTACACCCCAAGTCTCCACCCCAAGTCTCTAAATATCAAGCAAATTTGTAAACACGGAACAGAAAGAACTGGAGTTTTTGAGATTAGTCAGCATGTGAGTTGTTATACAAACAGATGCTAGTTAGCTGCAGCTAACGCAAGGACGTGTTCAGAAAGCTCATGCTTGCTGCCAATCTATGTCTGTGGTATTGAAATAAAAAACTCCCTGCTGCCCAGAAAGCACTCTCCCCATAAACCATCAGTGTAAAAGAGGAATATCCAGTCAGCTGTCTGATTGGCTTGCTGATGCTGCCATTCACACAAACATTCATCCAAACAGTGATTGTTGATTGACAGGGTTTACTGTTGAAAGCTAATATAATAATGAGCTAATGAGCAGCTGGCCTTTTTCACAGGAGTCATTTTGAACTGTCTCAACAGTGCAAGTACATATCCACTCTTTTCCGACAGCGCGACAGTCAGCCAACATTTACAACAGCAGGATCCTGAAACCGAAGCAGCTAAATGGAATTCAGCCACCATTCATTAATTATTTACACCTGTACTGTTTGGGGGAGACATACACAAACAGTCCCAGGTCAAATGGTACAAATTAGATCAGGTGAAAATCTGCTTCTTCTTTCCTTCTGAACACATCTCCACTAAACACAGAACAGGCACACTAGACATTTGTCTAGTGTCTGTATATTCCAAAAGGGAACAACAACAACACACTATCTTGCTTACAAAATACAAAGCAGAAGTTCTATAAGCACTGAGTCTGCCCACACCTTTAGACCCTTCTTGGCTTGGAAACACCTACATCTTTCAAAGACGTGTAGTTTAATAGGCCAGGTGAAATCATCCTGATGGCATCATCAGGGATTTTTTTCAGACTTTAGAAAGTTTGCTCCACAGCCAGCTGAGTTGTTCTCCACATGACCAGTAAACTCAGCATCCATCCATCCATGATCTATACTGCTTATTCCTGAATAGGGTCACAGAGGGGCTGGAGCCAATCCCAGCTGACACTGGACAAGAGGTGGGGTCCACCCTGGACAGGTCGCCAGTCTATCACAGGGCCAAACTGAGCTTGATGTGAAAAAATGTAAAAGGCCGATGACCTTTGAGACTTCCCAATAACCTCTGTCTGCACACATCATTGGCAATATAATCTACTAATGTAGGATTAGGACCACAACCTTTTCACCCTGAGTTTAAACCTAGAAAAATCTGAAGTATATGGAAAAAGTCAAAACTCTAAAAAAGCTGCAAGACCAACTTGTTTAGTGTCAGTACTGTGACTAATTATAAACTTAAACTGACATAGACTTCAATCGTAGGCCTATTCTGAGTTTTTCTAAGAAAGACATTGATGTTAGCACATACTTCCTAGTCTTAGTCGAATGGGTTTTGGATGCAGTAAGAAGTAAGGACACTGAGCAGAATTGGGGCAGCAGGGCCACAGGGCCACAGATTACTGAGCGTGCATCAGCACTTCAGCCTGCCTCCAGTGGCCTACGGGGCGTGTAGGTGTTCCCGAGCATCCCGAGGCGCTTCGCTCCTACCATTACAATGAACCCGAGGGCTCGATGTGAACAAACCTAAAGCGCTCCCAACGCACACAACAATGGGGATATGTCGAGCATCGGAGAGCAGACGATAGAGGCGACCAACAGCCCGCTGAGCCCCAGCCCTTTTCATACATGGCAGCTCCTATCATCCATCCATCCGCGGACTCATCACTGAATCACAGACGTAAAAATGTGCGGGTGCTCTGTTTTTCAAGCGTGTTCTTACCCGTCGCCGACCACCACGCATTTGATAGCTTGCATTTGTACACGAGCTAGAAGCTTCCAGGGAGCCGGGCGCTGGTGCGTTAATAGATCCAACAGTGCACGCTGATGTCTCGGATGAGAGCAGCGAGCCAGTCCGCTCGGCGATGGAGCCGCAGTGAAAGGAGTAGATGACGAACAGCACCGAGCGAGTCCGGAAAGTACCGAATGTGTTTAAAGAGACGGATTGCGGAAAAGGAGAACCTCGGTAGAAGAAGAGATGATTCAAGTGGTGTACTTCCGCCTTCGCTACCACTGCTATGGGGAATGATACAGCAAATTAGCCTGCTATGAAAGCCCACTTCTACCATAAAAAGAACTTTATAAATGTTAAGAATCACAAAACAATCAATAATGAGATATAGGAAGTCACGACTGTTTATAGGCTATTAAATCATTTTTGAAATAGTATATTATAAACGTGGCTGTGATTCTCATTTTGATGTAGCCTACAAAGTCTGCTTATTTATTTGTGAGTTTATCCTGAACAATAGATATAAACTTTCCAAACTCGAAGGCAACATCTTTAAAAAGTCAGATGGTAGTGCCTGACATCAGATACAAACTCCCTGCTAATCTTTAACCCCTTTCAGATCTTTAGGCCACCATATTTATCTAATGTGCAGCATAGTTAGCATGTGCTAAGAACCCGTTTGACTTAAACACTGGCACTCTAACCAGTATCTTGGTGGCAGACATTCTCTTTTCAAATAGGTGTAGACTACTAAACCAGTACAATTAAGGCCTACCACACTGATAAATTTTAAAAAATATATTTTATTCCAACATTCAAGATACTGAACATCTATATTCGAAATATCCGCTACCAGTACCTTCAACCTAAAAATAGCCTACTGTAGGCCTACTGACAGCATTATGGTCCTCATTAAGTTGTATCATTGTCCACACGGTGTACAAACCACAGAATAGCACAGTAAAACGAGTGTGAATGATCTTAAAAGTCATGGATCTTTGGCTGTAATTTCAAGACCCAATGACCTCATACATCCCCACCCCACTTACACACACTCTGGATACTGTAATGTAATCTGACGAGAATGATTTAGATCAACCACTAAAATATTCCCATATTAAGAAAAACCACCAGACATTTCAGAAAAGGCCACATTTTACTGTATCTAAAAATGCATGTAATCAAAACCTGAGCATAATTCTAAAAACACAACTGCAAAAATAAAATCACACATATCAATCACATACTGTATGTGAAACCCTATCAAGATATAAAACAGTAATTTGACTTATAAAAAACATAGTTTAATTAGGACTCTCTTCAAAAAATATCATTTATAAAAACAACAGTTTAAACTTTGTTGTTGCACCTGAGCTGCAGATGGGCAGCTGCCTGGTTTGATAGATATGCCATTAAAGCCTATTTGAACCAAATCTCATTTTGTATGTAAACACTACTGCATTGTTTTCAATTCATTTACACTAGAGGAAAATAAGAATGGGTTCAAGAGAATGGAGCTGGACAGCAAAACATATAACTTAATAGTTAGAGTACATTTTAAGCATTTCAGTTATTGTGCGAACAAAAGTTTTGTTTTGTTTTTAGGGATGATGTGACCACATGTTAAAAATTTATGATAGGGCCGATTATAGGAGATAAAATTCTTTCAACAAGACCTCAGTCTCATTCCTTCAGTTAGAAAAGTCACTTGGCTTCAGAGCATTTGCGTACTGTGCCCCTTATCTTTGGAATGGCCTTCCATTACAGGTTGAAGAAGCGTGCTCAGTTGAAATCTTTAAAACAAGACTGAAAACCTCCCTTTACTCACTTTAATGCAGCCCACTCTAGAACATTTTTTTGGGTCCATCGCCTTTTCTATCATCAATTTAACTCGAATGTTTTCATCTGGTTGTCTTATTCAAATTCTGATAATATTGATGTTTTTAATGTGGTTATTTTATCTTTAATTTTTATTATCTATTTATGAACCTAAATGACTGTTTATCATGGTATCTTTACTTAAAATGTTCATTTTATTCTAATGTTTGTAGCATTTTTTCCAATGTGGTTGGTTATTAGCTTGCTCTATGTTTTGTCCCATGTATTGTCTTTAACTGTAAAGCTACGTGGTGATTTTGCACTTTAAATAAAGCTGATGGACTGACTGATTCCACACTCCCTGCAGGGCCCTCAGGTCCTCTGGCCAGATGCTTCTGGTCATTCTGAGGTCCAGATTTCAACTCAAAGGGGGCCATGCCTTTGCTGTTCTGGCCCTAAATTGTGCAGTAGCTTGCCATTAGATATCTGACTATCACCAATGCTGGAATTGTTCAAATCTTGCTTTTGTTTGTGATGGTTAATTGTTTGGTTGTTTTAGATGGTTTTATTGTTATCTTACTGTCTGATGTACAGCACTTTGATTAACTCCTGTTTTTGAATGTGCTTATAAATTGATTGATTTCACACTTCAAATTTTTTTAAACAGCACTTCTTTCATTTTTAGAAATGACCTTAACATAAGAACTTCACTACACTTACACCACTTTACTGACTGGTGACAGATGAAAGGTCTATTCACTGAAGCACTGAATTGCTACAGTTTTCTAAAGATTTGTTTCATTTAATATTTGTTCTGGAGACCGCGATTGTCCAGCGCCTGGACAGCTGGGACTCCTGTTCCCGGAGAGGCACAGATACTGTCACAGGTATTGTAATCAATTAAATTATTAACAGCAGTTAGCTGATAATCAATTAATCACAGGTACCATTTTGGGGACTTGAATAAGAACTTTGGGATGTCCTTCAAGATGGCAGATCAGAATGACTTACAGGTTGAGTGAGGATTGAGCAGTGAGGAACAATTAATTCCATTGGCATGACTGTAGACTCTACCCAAGCTAAGCTAAAGACCAAAATGTGGATGGACAGACCAACAGACCTGATAAAAAACTGCCTGTTTGAATAAATTTAACATAGTCTTTGAACTGGTCCATAAAGCTCTTGAGTTATCAACTGTCTGTTTGCAGTGGAAACAACCATCCGTGGACACAACACCAGACCTACTTGAATCAGTGAACAAATCTAAGATTGGGCTGGTGATGCTGAGGTCTGGAACCATATTAGCCAAACCTATTTTGAATAGAAAACTAAGATGAACAGTAAAATCAGTACCCACACTGTCTGTTGTAAACATGGTTTACAGAATCACATAGTGCTCGAACTTGAACAATGAGGGATTGTTACTGTAATTTTAGATTTGCTCAATTACACTTTAAAAAAAATCTTCAAGTAAAGTAGTTTAGCTAATCTGGATATGCTCTTATGATTGTCTGGCTGCTTCTGTTTCTTGACCTATCAGATCTCAGCTACTACTTTAGTGACTAGAGAGGTTATAACAGACAGACAGAAAGAAATGATGGATAAAACAAAGAAAATGAGACTCAAGCTTGTAATAAAACATACATTTCCTTTAGGTTTTCAATTTGGCTGCTGTCCTTACTGGGGCAAAATAATTTGAAATGAAGAAAAATGATTACTTGTTAATATCAGTGCTTCTTTGTAAACTAAGCATATGTGTTGGGACTAAACAAGTAAAACTAGCATGAAGGCAATGTAGCAACAGCAGTTCAAACTACAACTAAAGTACTGACTGAAGTGCAAGAACTGGGAGCAAATGGGATATTTGAATAATTTTAAAAAATCTGCAGTCGTAAACCTTCCATTTCTTGGCTGGATCCATCCATTTTGTAGCCCTTATAGTCATATTGCCCAGCACCAATTATTCAGTTATCCTACTATGTTTCCTGTTTTCATCATAGTTATTATTTTTTGCAGACTGTCCTGGCCTGTGCAGGATCCCAGTCAGAGCTCAGAGGTTACTGCTGAGGTGCTGTGGTCTCTAGGTCATTTTCTGGGGCTGCTGTATTGTCCCAGAGGGGAGCCCTGAACGTAGGTGAGAATGGCACTCTGCAGGTAGCTGGCTCTGTTGGCCTCGTCCTCCCTCATCCTCTGGATCTCAGCCTCCTTCAGCCGCAGCTTCTCCAGCATATGAGACATCTCACTCTCCTTGTCGAGGAGCGCCTCTCTGTGGTTACTGCTCACTACTGCAGGACATTAAGCCACAGAGGCAGAAAGGGTTTAAAAGACAACATGACAAGAAATAATTCCGACCTCAAACATGATGCATTTCGAAATCTACACTGTTCGACCCAGTTATGGGACAAGATATTTCAATCCAATCAAATTTGTTGAATGTTCAAATTCTTTATATTACTGGTTGACCTGGGTAATTCTACTTTATCGTTACACATGTAAAACGTGGTCGATATAATTCATTAGGGCAGCTCATGTTGCAAGTTAATTTGTCTAAAGAAATACATGACAAATTAAGATGCAATGGAACAAATGACTCAAATGTGTAATAGGAAATGATTTGATTTCTTGGGAAAGAAGAGGTAAACAAAGTAAAAATAAGAAAAAGAAACTGTAGGTGTGTACCTTTAATCTCTCTCTCCAGCGCACTGATCTTCTCTTTAAGGCCTCCCTGCGCTGTCCTTTCTGCCTGTAAATGTCCAATCTGCTCCTGCAGCTCCACTCTGACCCGGCTCACCTCAGCCAACTTCTCCTGGTCCTTACCCGACAGCTCCTGATACCCAAAACACAGTGATTCTAACAAACAAAAACCATTTATTTATCACTTCTGGAGGTAGTTCAGATGGAGAAGAGCAGAGCACAGCAGTCAGGAGTGTGAGTTGGGGTTTTCCCCTGCTGTATACGAGTGGTACACCATGGACAGTTACTTTACTCCTGTATATTTACAGATAATGTTGGGTGACATGAAACTCTACTGGTTGAATCATCTTTGCCAACACTTTATTTTAATTCATGCTAACACAGTGTGAGCCTGAAATATTCTTTGTGTAAAAGAGCTGCTGGGTCCTGACCTGCTGGAGCTCCTCTATCCTGCGCCGCAGCCCGTCCATCTCAATGCTCTGCTGGCTGTTCCTGGCCTGCAGGTCACAGATGGTCTGTTTCTGCTGGGAGCTGTGGAGCTGCACCTCCTGAAGGGAGGAACGCACCAAGTGAAGCTTCTCCTCCAAGGATGATACATGCTCCTGCTGCTCAAAGGAGACAAGAAGACAGAAGATGATGGAGAAACAGAAGCATAAAAGTGGTTTGTCTTAGCTTTATGCACTGCATCTGATGGTGACACTACAGAAAAGGTCAGGGGAATCAATTTTAATATTGGGGAACCATAAAAATCCAGAACTTATAGTTTAATGCCAGTTTGGGCATTGGTTTTTCAGGTATCTTGCTCTCCATTCACTGGGCAGTTGATGGAAAGTTAGTGTGATCTTAGTAACTGCTTAAAGATGCCAATCTCATAACCCACCTCCTCCAGGCGCACTTGAGCTCGTACTCTACCCAGTTCCACCTCTGCGTGGGCCCTCTCTGTTACACACGCTGCTTTAGCTTTGCTCAGCTCCTACAATAAACGAACATTATATTATCACATGACATGACATTACAGTACAAATGTACTGCAGATCAGAGCAGTTGTTCTCACTCTGGCCTCGAGGTGTCCCTATCAGAGGGAAGCTGGATTTTATTTCATTATTATTCCAATGTGTAGAAATGATCCAAGATTAGAAAGATCCAGGTTGGATCCAATGTGTAGATGCTGATTAACTGTGTCTACCAACTGTCTCTCTCCACCAGCAGTGTAGATAGTTTCATAACTCAACAGTCCAGCACTAAAAACAGTTAAGAAAGTCTGTAGTCCATAGTGGGTTTTTTCCATCTTCCTGAGTGTTTTCACTATCAGCAATGTCCAACACCATCAGAACGTAAACATACACACACACACACACACACACACACAAGTGGCCCAGGCTGACCAATCACACTTCTGGATGTGTTCATGTGGTGTACATGTTGTTGTAACATGTAGATAAAGTTTTAAGAATTTATACATAGCAGCACCAGTGGGTAATTTGTAAGATCCACTGCTACACTATTATCAATGCAGAAATTTCTGGCTGTAGGTTAATGTTGCGTGTTTTTCAGATGGGAAGGATAGTAGAGATGGAAACCAAATCCCATGGCTTGTGGGCTTGCATGACAATGGCTGTATAACTACTTAGTCAAGCATACAAAGGGATCCCTCTTCTGTTGCTCTTCCTGAGGTTTCTTCTAAGTCTAAGCTGCAAAATGATAGCAACCTATGTGGGGCTGAATACCAAGGCTGTCAGGATGCCCCACATTGTGTTTTCATCTTTTACACATGGATACTCTGAGCTCTGACCTCTTCCAATTGTATCCGCTGTCCCTCCAATTTGAAGATGCGTTCTTGCAGAGCTCTCTCACTCTCTTCTAGATGTCGATTCACCTGCTCCACCTGTACAGAAATTAGAATTTTTGGTCTTTTATCTTTTGAAAAAGTCCACATCTATTAGAATACTGAGTTTTAGTAAATAATACAGAAAAAAATGAAATATAAAATAAACTACTCTTTCATGAAAAACTTAACCCCCAATACTATTACCGGTAAGTTCACTAATTAACCTTTAACATCTTGTTTATGTAAAAATGACACATGGTTTTAAAGGAGGATCATGTGGTGGAATATTTCTTGGTCAGCTGCATTAATTTTCTAGATTACTATATCTACACTGGATTCTTTGACAACTTCACAGTGATGAAAAGACTTAAGACCTCTTCAGAATGGGAAATAATAAATAACATTAATAAATTCTTCTACAAATTTAAGAAATAAGAAAAATGTCATGGTATGTGTGAATGCTTTATTTCTTATTTAATCTCCTGTGGTTTAGATAATGGGTATTTTTTTCCATTAATGAGGTAGTATTATGGCCACTTTTGACTCACTTTTATAAATATTTAGAATATTTTAAACCTATCTGTGCTATTTTATCCACCCATAGTTGTTTGGGTTTCGTTAAATTCAGCCGTCCACAGTCCAGATTCCCCTCTGTTCCTGATGACTCATCTTCACCCCCAACCAATCAGAATAGCACATATGAATCTTATGATCACTGCCACTCTTTACCTTGTGTAAAGGATGTAGCTGGAAATGTAAGCCAGTATTTAGACATATATAAACAAGACACTGATCCTGAATGGCGAGGAGAGGGACTTGCAGTTTCAGGCTCGAGACTTGGATGTTTCAGAATGGCAGGAGTCTTTTTTTTCAACCACAGTTGGGGTCAGCTAGCTTAGCACAGATATTTTCACGTAGCTCCCTGCAGTCTCAGTGGAGCACTGTGCATGGGTGGGTTTACCCTTGCATATCCGATTGTTCGCCTGGGTGTGGCATAACATGTGGCACGGTTTCTAAGCCGCTCACACCTCAGGCTGAAGATTTAAAATTGTATACAAGGTAAGAACAATGCAGAGACACATTTCAGTAATTTGACATCGAAAAGGACCTCCGCCATTAGCCTAATCCAAACCTCAAACCTCTTTTTCATATAAAGTCTTTATAAGGGCCCTGTACAGTTTTCATGTAAACAAACAAAAGTTATGTTTAAATCAGTGTTAATCACTAAAATACATTGTGTATGTCCTTGAGGTCTAACACACATGATGAATGCATTTTCTTCTCCATAAAGCATTTGCAAAGCAAATTTTTCATAAAAGTTTGAAACCTGCATTGTTTCTATTCATTTCTTGCTGCATTACTGTCACATGTACATCAGTAGACCAACAGCAGAAGCATTGAGATTTGCAACTTCTTATCAGACATATCCTCAATTAGAAGCAGCTATAAACAGCAGCTGTTGTGAACAAAAGTGGATTTGTTTATAGTCTGTATATCCGCAGTCTACTTTCTTCCCCTTTCTGAATGACGAATACAGCTACCACCACCTGCAGGTAGGGAGAGTTATTTTTGTCACGCAGGTGCAGAATGTGCGTGCTAATTGGCTGCTGGCTGTAGTCTGTGTGGTGTGTTCAAATGTCACTTTTTCAACCCGACTGGCCCAGACAGGAGGTGACGTCGCTCTTTTCATCAGTACATACACTATTGTTTACCTATATATGAAGGAGAAATACAAATTAATTAATGCCATCATGGTTCATTGTGCTGTCCACTTTCTACACAACACCGGCAGCAGGAGTTGTGCACATTCACAAACTATCCTCTCAGTTTTAGGAGGAGGCTCTCTGGTTTTATCATTCTGAAATAATTACAAACTATTTGGAGTTATCATGGGTACAAAGCTAATACAGAGATACCCAAGATTAAACATTAAACAGCTGGAAATGAGCATGCAATGGGTTTTTAAAGATATTTAATACTTGGCGGCTTGTTGCAGTAGTGAGCGCTGTCGCCTCACAGCAAGATGTAACACAAAACTTGCCAAACATCAGTTTATGAGGTCCATCTCGATTTTAGTCCAATTTTTAAACTAATTTTTGTGGTTTTCAACCCGACGCAGCCGTAAATCTGACTCTTGTATCAGTTTATCTTTACATCCCTATAATCAATGCAGCGGTTGATGATTGTGTGCCCACATTAAGGAAATGGCCTGTCTCTTCAAAATGTTGTTGGATTATTTTGGAAGCTGCTTAGAATTTAGAGAGCACCTCTTTCTGTCGGAGACTGTCCATGTCCTCCAGGGCTTGCTTGGACCTTCGCTTCTCTATTTCCAGACGGTCTGTTAGAGAGCAACATACAAAATATTTCTGATAGTTTTCATGTAAAAAAAAAAAAGACTGTGTTCTGTTAGTGTGGTTTACCTTCTGCCTTCGCTAATCGCAGCTTGAACTCGGCTGTAGTGTTGGTCAGTTCCTGTTTCAGCTCAAAGATCTGCTGCTGCTGAGACTTACACCTGCGCTCCATCTCCTCCACCTAACACACACACACAAAGAACACATCTAACAGTGCTCATAATCCACTTTAGTGCACATATAAAGACAAATATGTATACTGTTCTGAACCGACATTACTCTTACTTTATTCCTGAGTTGGATGTTGGTTTCTGTCAGGTTATGGATCTCTCTGAGGAGTTTGTCCTCTCTGAGTACACTGTCCTACAATGGATGGAAATCAATGTTATACTGAGCACACATTTTTACCAGTGATATCTGATAGTTGTAAATGTGTGCAATTTTATGCAAGGGCCTGTCTCACAAAGCAATCTCTGTGAGATATCTGGCATTAGTAAACCTAGCATTGGTGATCCTGGATAAGAGGAACTGGTATAGCTATCCATGGGGTTGGTAATCCAACTATGAGCTCATGCACAAGAAAGAGGCAGAGTTTGCCAGGAATATATGCAACATCATCAAATCTAAAGCAACATGTTTAATGACTTAAGATGAAATCACTATTTCTCACTTCACTGCAACAGTTAACTGTTATGATTCAGTAGATAAAGGTTTGTTCAATAGTAAGAACAGCATTAGAATATAAAAAGCAGAAGCAGAAAATAATAGTGTACCCAATAATAAAAGCTACAATATATTGTATAGGCTTTAATGCTTCACTAGCCTGGAATGGGGAAACATTTACAACAAGGAAGACCTTCTTAAAGCTGATGGCAGTATGATGATGCATTCTTATTACAGGGCATCCAATATACCTTTTGGGGTCTCATACTGATGCTCCAGGGTACCTTTGGTGTCCATAAGAGACACACAGGCTTTTCAGTAAAAAACAATGTTAATCCACTCGCAGTAGTAGTGAGATGCCAAAAGTACTTGACAAAAAGTCAGTAAACTGTTTTGCTTTAGGCACAAAAACTACATGGATAGGTTTTGGAGAAGACTGTGGGTTGGACTAAAACACTCAATAAAAAGTACAATGTTGCACACCTATCAAACACCCCTCTCCTGTAGTATAGTCTGATAGTCTTGATTTTGAGAAATCAAAACTTTGATAATTAGCACTGCTGTGTCACTCTGTCCTGTGTGTGCAACAGCACTCCTTCTCAAAAAATAGTTCCGATGTCCCTGCAGGACAGGGGCTCCGGCTCTTCCTCACAGCTGAGTGTCAGGAGGTGATTCTTTCATTTGTTTTGTTCTGTAGTGCTAAACAATATCTACTCCTTGCAGGTATAGCCTGAAGTTACAGCAACTGAAAGCGATGGAACTCAAGCTGACACACGTCACCTAGTAGTATATCTTTATAGGGTTTTGCTAACATTTGTATGCAATGAGGAAAATATTATAGTATAATATGCCTGATAAGTGACAAACCTATGCTATACATATAATTTCCTTTTCGAATCAACAGACAACTGGAGATACTACCGATTACTGGATCATTAAGCTTGTTTAGCTCTATTTAAACTACTCTCCCACTTTGCGATCATATGACATTGTTTTACCTTGTAAAATAAAGTCAATAGCAAAAGATGTTAAATTTTATCAGCAACTATGAAACCTTTCATGACCTGGTTAAGGGTTGAATCACAGGCCGAGTCAAACTAACATCTGTCTTGTTTTCTGTGCGTATCACACTGAATTTAAGGTGAAATGATTTAGTTTTATCTGCTCCCATTTGTCCGTACCTCTTGTTCTTTCTTCCTCTCTCTGCCCAGTTGCTCCCTCTGCTCTTCTTTCTCCATTTTTACTCGTGTCAGCAGTTCTCCCATGTTGTGATTTTTCTGCTCAGAGAGGGCGAGGGCTGCCTCTGTCATCTGCAGTCTCCACATCAAACCACCATGTGATCAGAGTTATTATTAGAGCTGTCATGATTAGTCCATTGACAGAAAATTTATCAGCAACTATTCTGACAATCAAATAATCATTGTGGTTGAGTCAGTGGAGAACCCTCTCAGACATACTGTAATATACATTGTACACTGTAGTGCTTTATTCAATCTTGTGTTTGACTGAAAATCAAATAAAGTCACTTACAGTACACACATTACTTTCATGTTGTGACCAGAGAATAAAGGAGGATGAAATGCTTACTTGGCAGTGAGAGAATTGACCGCTGACTTCCTCTCATTCAGAGCTTCCTGGAGTTGGCCAATCTGAACGGAAGCGGATCTAATCAAACAGAAAGGAAGTAATGAGGTCAGTGCCACAAGGTGGTGGATACACAAATAGACTTTCTTGCAAATATGTTTGTTTTATAATCTCAATGTTGTTTTTGAGGAAGATGCAGAGAAACTTTTATATGTACTATTCCTTCATTCATTGTCTACCGCTTAGTCCCTGAACGGGGTCACAATCCATCGCAGGGCTAACACATAGACGAACATCCACACACACGCACACGCACTCCTATGGGCAATTTAGAGACACCAATCAACCTAAGCTGCATGTCTTTGGACTGTGGGAGGAAGCCGGAGTACCCGGAGAGAACCCACGCAAGCACAGGGAGAACATGCAAACTCCACACAGAAAGGTCCCAGGTGGGGCCCGAACCCGGAACCTTCTCGCTGTGAGGCAACGGCGCTAACCACTGTGCCACCGTGCTGCCCATTTTTATATGTACTACCACAATAAAAATGTGCTGCCCAATTAAGGATTTATTTTCTTTCCACTGCAAAAGTTTAAAGACTGATGCAGAGGTTGCACCTGTCAGCTATGGTTATGACAAATGACCAAACATATTACCATTTGCTCTCACCTGTTGGAGCGTCCCAGCTCTTCCCGCTGTCTGTCTATGGTTTCCATCAGGCTTAGGAACTGAAAGAGAGGAGGAACAGACCAGAGTTCTGGCCATAAACCTTATCCTGATACTTAATGAATAATTTAATAATAATAATTTAATTCCACCCAAAATCTTGTGTATAACAAAGAAGCCCAAAAGGTTTTCAGAGTAGTAACTAAATAACAATATGACAAATATTTTGTACAGCTATCACTGAGAAAAAAGCCAAAAATACTATTTTTAGTGATAGCTATAAAATTAATCAGCATCAGCCTTACTGAAACTAACTGCAATCTGAAAATGACCTGAGCAGGAGAAGATATGAAATGTTGATTGATGAATAATGCACTGAACGAAAAACACGAACATAGTGCCAAATATAACTTTGCTTCCATTAACTACTTAAAGAACACAAACCAAGGGGCATTGTCCATGGTGTTAGGTAAAAACAACATTCAAGATGTTCTATGTTTAAACAAAATAAAATAAAAATATGAGGATGTCCACATTGTCTGGGGAGAGGGAGGATGGTGATAAGTAATGATGTCATCAAAACTGTCCAATCAAGAACTTACTATACCTTTCAACCTATGTAACCTCATGTTTTTATTGTTCTTTTATGAAAAGGCAGCATGAACATGATCTGGATCAGAATTAAAAGGTATCAGTTTCTCTTTTTTCTCCTTGGACTAGGGCAAATGAACCAAACTACAGGTATTAAGAATATAAAAATGATTTCATTCTTTAATTTGCAGGTTACCTGGCGGCTCTTCCCCTCCTTCAGTGTCTGAATCTCCTTGCTCAGAACCTGTGTCCTGCTGCGGCTGTCTCTTAGGGTGGACTGTCTGTCGGAATTGTGCCCTGTGGTCTGCTCTGAAAGGGTTAAATAAAAAGAGTCACACAGTAATGAATGAAAACTGTTAAATAAGGGTTCAGAAGGATAATCACCTTTATTTGGCCAAGTATGTTACACACACAAAGAATTTGTTTCTTGTACAGAACCGTGGCAGCTATCTGCGGTGCCAACTCATGCCAGTGGCTCTAACCATCGGGGACAACTTGGGGGTTCAGTGTCTTGACCAAGGACACTTTGACATGTGGACTGCAGGCACCGAGATTCAAACCTCCAACCCTCCGGTTGGCAGACAACAGTTGCCCCTGCTTTTTTCCGTTAGGGGTTGCCACAGCGAATCATCACACTGACGATTTGCATGTTGACATTTTGCACGTTTTATGCCAGATGCCCTTCCTGACGCAACCCCGACTTGAACTCGCCACTGCGGCCCGGGTTCAAATTGTGGATTCAAATTGAATCCACACAGTTTCAACTACAATCACAGATAGAACTTGAATTATTACTCCCTCTGAATAGAAGACTTACCAAGTGCTTTAAGTGTGTCACTGGGTATGTTGTTCCCTGCCAACTCCAACTGCACTATGCTCTTGTTTTTCTGCAAAGCTTTTAGCAGCGACCTGCCACCCAGAAGACCAATGATGTTCCACCTCAGATCTGTGAACACAATCAGAGAAGAAAGCAGACCATCAGTCATATACATCAGAACAATAACAATGTCACACTAACTGCAACAGAGAAAAGAATTTCATTCTGCACTAGTAAAAACTATAATCCACCACTAGAAGAAAAAGATGAGGACCTGCAAAACATCCCCATCTTAACATAAGTATTGTGTGAGCATGATGAAAAAAAAGAAGCCAAGTCAGGCATAAGTCAGCTTGAGTGAATAAACAAGCAAAGCAAAGACTATTTCTTGCTTTCTGCAGTAACCTGATAGAATTGTCCATGTAAATAGAAAACCTGGTTGCTTTTAACAAACTTTGGAATTGAGGAATATCAGGATAGCAAAGCTAGATTTTAACCAAGGGACCTTATAACTGGGCTTCATATAGGTGTTTTGAACTTGTGTATTTGTTTGACAATAGGTGTGGCATCAGTGTTTACAGGAAGAAAGCTCAGCCTAACAGTATAATGTGCAAAGTAAGTTCTATGTCACTACAAAGCCTGTCAAACCATCGAGTCATCAGTCCAGAAACAGTTGTGACAAATAACTAGAATTACAGCTTCATATATGACTCCACCAACCAGTCAGATTCACAGGAATGGGATGGATGTGAGGTCACTGTGAACTTGACCTTTGACCACCAAAATGTAATCACTTCAATCTTGAGTGAAGTAGTAGAGGTGCCAAATTTGAAGAAATTCTCTCAGGGTGTTTCTGAGATATTACACTATAAATTCTAATAGCTGTTACATAAATTTGTTAAATTTACTACCCCACCCTGAATGCCAACAGCACAAGTGAAATATCAAGTGGATAAGCCGGCATTCGAGAGTGGGATCAGCAAACAGGTCACCGCACTGTATTTACTGTATATTTGACCACACAGTTTCCTATTAAAAACTGTTCCTAAAGCCAAAAGCAGTTTCCCCTGAGAACTGAGTTGAAGGTTGGCAAGAGGCTGCAGTAACAGTAGGTTAGCTAACTTGTCTACAAGGCTAGTGATGAAGTTACGTTCTTTACGTGATGGGCATAACTAACATTAACATCAAATATTTATCTTTCTTTTTATCACGTTGAAGGGAAAAATAACGAAAGTAACCCGAGTTAAAGCAACAGTTAAAGTGTTTATACAGTATTTGGGTGGGTTTTTGCTGTGATTAAGTAATTAATGACCCTAGAGCTGCTATAATTGAGTTTTACCAATACATTGTGACAGTGAAATTTACATGGACCCGTGTGGCTAATGGCTTCATGCAGCATAAATTAGATTCCAGCGGTGGAGTTCTGCAGATAAGCTGCACTTGCAAAAATGTAGCTTCACAGAATTTGCCAAAAAAATGGTTCTTTTCTTGCACTATGATGAGCTGAATGTGAAGTGGCCTGTGACCAGTAATCAACAAGAAACTGGCTCAAGTCTGTCTGTATAACATGCACATAAAAACCACAACAATATATGTGGAACCTTCTTAACTTATTTGTCCTTTCCAGGGGGCTCCATGCTGAACAGCTGCTTTGCCAACGTGGGCCCTAGTACACTGGAAGTCAGACACCAGTAGCCTATATTTTAAAGGATATTTCAGTTTAAGGAGTTATAATCAGCACTGTCAGTGTTTGACAAAGGGTTAATTCATTGCATTCAGCTTTTTATTTATTTTTTTTATTGGAAGAACTGAAATGTTGTGATAACATACATGTACAATGTACAGCTCCTATAGGACCTACTGTATATGTTGCTACCTAAATTGTTTCAATATTTTAAAGGTGTTGGGAATACAAAACTCTGTCAAAAGAGTTGGGGTCCATTGCTATTGATAACAGTAATGCTGTGGATTGTTCCTTAAAAATCACTTCTCAAATCAGTAATTCTGAGAAGTACTGTCAAACAGCATGGTGGCATTTTTAACATAGACTTTGACAAATGTGTTTGTACTACAACTTTTAAATGTTGCATAATAATGAACCTTATTTGATCATTATGGAGTTCTAGGAGCCAGATGGGACAGCACTGTGCACCCTTGGACACTGAGGCCTCCCTGTTCTACTGGGTGATAATCCCAGTGACTTCTATAACTACTGCTTCATAAGTTCTCATAGTTGCATCTTAAAGGAGCACACAGAGTTGTGTGAAAATTTGCTGGTATCTTACAGAGAGTCAGATAAATTGATTAATACTGATTATAACCCTCTGAGTTCAGTACAGAAATGGGCATGTCTGCGTTCTAACTGTGACAGTTCAGTGTATGCCAGCAGGGGGACACATCAGGCAAAGTCCTAAACACAGTGACTGGGATTTGATTTGGAGGGAGCCCTTGGCTGTATGTCTTGGCCTCTTTCTCCCCTACCTTTCCTGTCTATTGTCACTATCAAATAATGCAGAAATGCCCCTAAAAATGTGTAAGAAGTTTTAGATTCGTATGAAGTTGCTGAAAAGTGTACTTTCCTCATTTCACACGAGCTGAGCTCAGCAGTGATAAGCCTGCTTATCACTGCTGAGCTCAAGAGGTAGAACATCATCTCTGGACAAAAACTTAATTCAGAGTGGTTCTTACCTTGTGGGAGCCCAAACTCCCACCAAAACTGTCAGCTAAAAGTCATTAGATCACACTTGTTTATGACATGGATTCAGGTCATTGCTTTTTACTGTTATGTTTACTCATTTCAAATAATCAGCCCATGGGTTTGTCAGCAAATTGCATCTAAAGGATTCTGGTGTATGGGGTGTATTGGTGGAGAGTTCCTGCCTCAAGTGAAGGAGTTCAAGTATCTTGGGGTCTTGTTCACGAGTGAGGGAAGGATGGAACGGGAGATTGACAGGCGGAACGGTGCAGCTTCAGCAGTAATGCGGTTGATGTACTGCTCTGTCGTGGTTCCTGGGCGCCTTCCTAGGGAGGTGTTCCGGGCATGTCCCACCGGGAGAAGGCCCCGGGGAAGACCCAGGACACGCTGGAGGGACTATGTCTCTCGGCTGGCCTGGGAACGCCTCGACATTCCGCCGGAGGAGCTGGAGGAAGTGTCTGGAGAGAGGGAAGTCTGGGCATCTTTGCTTAGACTGCTGCCCCCGTGACCCGGTCCCGGATAAGCAGAAGAAAATGGATGGATGGATTCCGGTGTATGTTCATTTATACATGTGTGAAACCTGTTACCAGAGTCATTACTCTTTTCTATTATAATGCTTACTGAGTGAAGCCATTTTGCACTTAGCATGTTGGTTCTGTAACAAGTTTGGTCTATGTTCTGCTTGTTATTGCTTATTACAGAATTAAAGCTATGGTTTCATGATTATATGTTAAATGTCAAGGACTTTTTTTTTCAAAACTTTTTTTATAAAACCCAATTGGTAAAACTGCACCATATTGCTACCTGTTTAAAATAAACACCCTCAAAATCTGACAGTTTTAATGGCATAACGTCAGTTAATATAAACAGAAGAAAAACAATAACCATAGAAAATGCATATAACTTAACTTTGAACTGTGTCACTACCTTGATTTATTATGTGTTACTGTAAATGTGATTATTTTAGGAGATTTGAACCTGTTTTTCAGTAATGTATAATGGATGTTTGAAGCACTTAAGTTACAGGAGTAACAGTTACTTGGTCTTTTGCATGCTTTTGGCAAGTAGGTCAGATTGCTGCTTATTTAAATACAACTGAGAGATTCTAAGTTGCATGAAATGTCACATTAGTTAGTCCAGCTCAATGCATTTTTGGGACTTAACATGCAGTATATGTCACTTGAAATGATTTAGTTGCTTGAAATAATTTTGAGTAGTTTATACTCAAGAGAATAGTAAATTATCAAGTACGCAGTTTTTTTTTTGTTAGTCATTTAAACAAGTGTGAGTTCACTACATTAGTACAATATACAATTCCTGTTCCACTTGTGTTTTTTTTAAGTCAATCGGTTTACATGCTTTTTTCTAAGTAAGGTTATCTAATTAGAATTTACAGTGTTTGTTCACGAGGATAGACCCGATGTACGGACACCTTGAAAATATAATGCCTCCGGCCATGGTTGTCACGGACACAGAGGCATAAAAAAAGATTTAAAGCAAGAACATCATGCCACTTAATGTTGAACAGTTTCTCATTCATCAAGACAAAGTGAAATGGTCATATACTGTATCATTTCACCGTGAATCACCTAGCATTTCCAGGGTGTTGTTGTGTTTGAGTGCCAGACCAAGTTCCGATGCTCCGTGGTGGTTGATCTGATTGTTGCGTAGGTCAAGCTGTGTCAGCACGGTGTTGCAAGCCAAACCATCACAAAATAGTGAGAAGGCTTCACCCCACACCCCCAATGCATTCCACTCCAACACCAACCTGCAAACACCATTTAGACAATTTCAGGATCATATTGCGCATGAATTAACATTAGGTATTTTAGTTTCAAAAATGAAGTTTATGTTAAAAATCCTTTCTAAGACCACAGGTTCATGATTTATTAGATGACTGCTAGGATATGTAGGAGCAGTAAGCTTTAATTAATAAATACGGATGGGTGAAAAATTCAAGTACATCCTGAATATTTGCAGGTAGCCCTGGCTCTGGAGCTCTACATTTCTGATGAGCAGTCACTGGCAACATCAAGCTGCCTAGTGCTTGATTGTTGTGTCTTGTTGCTTTTCTTCTTTTGTCTCTCCTCTATCCACTCACCCCAACCGGTCGAGGCAGAAGGCCGCCCACCAAGAGCCGGGGTCTCTCAGAGGTTTCTTCCATTAAAGGGAGTTTTTCCTCCCCACTGTCGCCAAGTGCTTGTTCAAAGCATGTTTTGTTGGGTTTTCCTCTATAATAATAATAGTAAGGTCTAGACCTTACTTTGTAAAGTGTCCTGAGATGACTTCTGTTGTGATGTGGCACTATATAAATTGGAATTTGAATAAATGAGCAGAAATAAAAAAAAAAAACATGCAGGAGTCACTGATTAATCTGATCATTTTCTTGCTTATTTGATTTATATTTTTATTCACAGAATGTCAAACACTAGAAAAATGCCCATTTTGTTTTTCCAGACACAAAGATGGTTCTTCAAATGTCTTCTTCAAACAAATCAAAGAATAAAATACCATATATGTCACACTTTTAATATAACAAACTTTGCAACCGTGACAAAAAATTCAGTATATTATTTAATTGTTGTGTTATGATTTTTGCTCATTTTCTGTCACTAAACTGACTAATGGCTGCAGCTCTAGGAAAGAATGTTTCCTCCCTTCAGTAGAGGACCAGTGAAGCTGTTCTGGAGACACTTCACTAATTTGTTGGTCAATTGATGTTGCTTGTTCCTTTAATTTGTCAGTCAGCTGTATATCTCTGACTAGTCCTAGATGTGAGTAGATCTGTTAGTGGAGGATCCATTTGTGCTTCAAGACTAACGAAGACTGATAAAGACCATAAGATGTGCATGAAAGCTGCAGAAACAGTAAATAGCTTGGCCAGGAGTTTAAAAAACTTTTTTAAAGAGTTTAGTATTTTATGAAACAAGAATTATGTTGCACACTAATGTGAAAGCATGCCGAACCCTCCAGCTAATAAAACATCTGGATTTTTAGATTAAAAAATACATGTATGTTGCATCACCAGAAAATACTCTCACATGAAGATTATCATTCTTACCTACGCAGGGTCTTATTGTGCACCAGCAACTTTCCCAGGACCTCTGCCCCCGTTGATCTCAGGTTATTCCCCTGTGAAAATTATTGTGCATCAACTGTCTATCAATACACGTGAAATAATTAGTGTTAGACAGTGCTGACACTTGGCAGGTGGTACCTTCAGATCCAGGACTTTCACGGTTGTGTTGCCAAACAGTCCGGTGAGGAGTACTTTGGCACCTGAGAAGTACGCATGGAAGCAGACACTTGTTAGACATAATGTTATACTGCCATCACATTTCATGAGTCAAAACAACAATGAATATCTCCTGCTAAGTATTGTGTATGTATCCAAAGCCTGATATATAAAAAGGTGACACTGTTGTAGTGGCAGCTTGCTGATCTATCTTTCTTCCTTCCTCCGTGCCATAGAGTATTGTTGTTTATCTGACTCATCCCACAAACTTCATCTTGCTGCCCCACATACTCACTAAAGCACCAAATGTGAAATGATCAGCCACTGACAATAGTCCCCAACAAATTACAGGCTAAACTGAAGGGTCATAAGGAGTATAAGCTGCACACTGGAATGACATCTCTTTCAACCCCAATCATTTCTTTTTCAAAGAGCAGAGTAAAGCACTGTACCAGTCAGTATCCGTATGAAAAAAAGTTGTTTCAAGAATATAAATGTATGCTAGTTGACAACTGCTTTTATACTAAGCAACTAACAATACCTATGTCAGGGTACATATAGACTGCCAGTCTTAAAATCTCACACACCTTCTTCGCTGAGCATGCAATCACTGAGCGACACCTCTGTGAAGATGAGATCTTTCTGGAAGGCCCTGGCCAGCACAGAGCAGGTATCTGCAGACAGACTCTGCCCACTCAAGTCCAGTCTGGAACCCTGAGCAGTGCTCTCTCTCAGCTTAGACACAAGACCCTCCTGAGGCTCCACACCTCCCTCCTTACATAGACGCAGGTACATCTGCCTGAAGTCCTCCATTTGGGTCACCAGTCTTTCATTTTCATCTGAGTTGCACTTATGCCTTCTTCACGGTTTCCTTCTTTCCCGTGGAATGTGACCCATTGATCAAGCTGAATGATCAACAAAAATGGCCATGATTGGTATTTCAATTTATGATATTTATTTACCAAAGGTTTAATATAACACAACAGAACATTCAGTAATAAAAATAATTGTTAGTAACAGCTCTATTGTGCACCAGATGCTTTCAAACTACACCTCAAAGAGGATTATCTCTGATAGATGTGTTAAGCAGGTCAGTACCATCAGTGGAAGCTGATACAGGAGTACTGCAGTATGACCAGAGTCAAGCAGCAGTAATTAGCTGCCTTTGTGTTGTCAAAGTCTGTTTCCTCATCAATGTCCATTCCTCTTCCCTTCATTCTTGTGCCAACCCCAACCAGTTATATCTGCTACGCTACGTTAACTGTAACATAACGTTAAGCCCTAACCCAACGGGACGTTAGGTAGGGGGAAGCTATTTGAAGGAGGAACAGGCTTTGACAGACGACCTGGAAAATCTGTCCGATACCACAAGAATCAGCTATTAAATTCGAAAGCATCCGACGCAAGAAGCAGTCTGCACAAACTCAAAAACATACAATTAAATGAAATAAATACTGCTTGGCGGGTCGTATGTTTGCCGAATTAGAATATGGCTTGCATAGATATAAAAAGTGCGTTGCCTTATATTTTACAATACGTGTAATTTGCTGACAAGTAGGCTAAAATTTTGTTGCCGAATTGTGAATGGGAGTGTGGCGTATTGTAACGTTATTCCAATACGAGTAAAACGCTCGTGCGATGCTATCGAATGGTTAACCGACATGCAAATTTAATAAGCTTATGAAGGTTTTCCTGAACACCAACAGTGATACTTTCAGACACAAAAACACACAAACCTCAGCAGCTAACATTACAGCACAAACATCGTCCAAGCAGCTTTGTTGTACATATCACAACTGACAAGCATAGCAAGCCAAGCGGCAAAGTAACTAGGAAGTTAAAAATAACAAGGAAGTGTATTTCGGCGCAAAGAATCTTGGTCGTCGTAGTTTTGGAAACGTAAGCTTTTTTTCAGGCATTTACCCCGAAGACATTAGTAAAACTACAGACAAACTAAAAATGCACAACATTAGGCTGTTTAATATCATACTGCATAATAAAATTTTATTTTGCGAGTCCGTGACATAGTTATTAAGTTATTTAATCAGCAGGTGGCGATAATACAACAAGGGTTTTGCTAAGACACAGTTGGCAACTAAACTAGACGAAGAAGAGTTTCATCCGAAGAAGAATAAAACAAGCATGGCTGGGACTACAAGTAACACTGCTCTTCAGATAACGAGTTCTTTATCTAAATTGCAGTCTTTAAATGGGCTTTTTGCGATATATAAAAAACGAGGGCCTACATCTGCAGACGTGTTAAATGCACTAAAAGAAGCTTTACTCAAGGGTAGTACAACTGGACAATCAAAAAAAAAATAACATTAAGTTTATTGTCCTTTGTTGAAGCTGACAGAAATGTTTTGCGTTGCATATTTTTCAGAAGCTGGTGAACAAAACCCAAACCCGCGGAAGAGAAAGAAACAGAGTCTGAAGATCGGTCACGGAGGGACGTTGGACAGTGCTGCCAGTGGGGTGTTAGGTAAGTCGGTTGTAGCACGTCTGCTCTCTGCACCCAGGTGGTGGTGGTCCACGTGCGACTGTTGTCATGCTGCCGCCGGAGTGGTGATGGGGTTTCACCCAGACACTTAACTTGTTGCAAACAGTAACGGTTGGTAGTGTGTGGCGATTATATGCACAGACAATTGGAACTCTTCATACAGTAGCAGCAAACCTCTTTACACAAAGAGAGGATATCACCATTTCCAAATAATCAAGGGGTGAAAATGGCAATGGCTATGTATCTCCAAAATTATTGCACTGTTCTGCCTTAGTGAAGTGCACCTCAGCTAGGTTTTATCCCTCATCTAGACAGTATGTGTTAACTGATGTATGTGGAGACAGAATGGCTGGGCCACACAGGCAGCTGATGAGGTTTGCTACAAATAATCAAACCTCTGCTTTCAATGTCATGACCATCAGCGTGCAGACAATTAAATGATGGGTATAAATACCAGTAAAAAGTAGGTAATACGATATGTCAATTCAGCATCATTATTTCCATATGTACAATAGTCACATTGCATCACATGCAGCGTAAGGCAAATTAACTCAGATATTCTTGACCCTGTCAGAGAGATGTTAAATTAATTATGTTTATTACAGAGGTGGAAGTCAGTGGTGGTGTTGTAGTGGACTGCATTCTATAGAAATGTAGCTCTAGATCAGGGGTGGGCAATTTAATTTTTATAAGGGGCCACATGAGAAACCTGAACTGTGTTGGAGGGCCGAACCAACGATAACTTGAACTTAATTCTGCTCAATATTCATT
>NW_018127997.1:1677893-1701049 GCF_001952655.1 Monopterus albus
TATGTAGGTAGATCCAAAGATTTCCTGCGATGTCCTCAACCCTCCTCGTTACAGTGCGTTGGGAGAGGGCCACGTTCTCATACGTGCCCTTTTTCTCCAGGCATATTAGTGCTGCGGAGTCCAACAAACACTCTTTAATAAACTCTCTGTCAGAAAACGGCTTATTTTTTCTGGCGATTTTGTGGGATATGACATAACTTGTCATGAAAGCTGCATCTCTGGGTGTGGAAAGTTTTGTAAAAAGTCTTTGTTGGTTATGCAGTTTCACTAGCAAAGCGTCCGACTCTCGCGCTTCATCCGACAAGTTCTTGTATTTCTCCTCATGCTTGGTCACGTAGTGGCAATTCAAATTGTAATCCTTGAACACAGCAACCTGTGTACCACAAACTAAGCACACCGCTTTACCTTTAACTTCTGTAAACAAATACTTTCCAGTCCATGTCTTGTTGAAAACGCGGCATTCGGTATCAACTTTGCTTTTTTTGGCGTGAGTTGACATTTTGAGGGTTAGCTGGCCAACATCACTTCTCTCTCACCCGGTAGGTCGGGGATCTTAAGTTCACCCGTGAACTTTTTTCATTCATGTTCTGATTTGATGGACCTCACCCGGGCCAGACAGGGACGCCCAAAGGGCCGGATGTGGCCCGCGAGCTGTAAAATGCCCAGGTCTGCTCTAGATGACCCATATAAAACAATGCATAGGCTGATTGGCTGTCTTTGGTCTCTCCTGTGTAGTGCGGTTGCCCCACAGAGCGCACTCACTCTGCTTGTCTCTAGCAAATGACAGTAGATTACATTACAGACGGTACTCCCAAACCAAATTTATATTGTGTTTTAGTCTTATGAGTATAACTTAGAGATGTCTGTATGTAAAGTGTTCACATGGTATCTGATGATCTAATGGAATGATGCTATGAAATGAAAATTTGGTTTTGATGACATAGTGGACAGCACCCCTCTCAGGACCAACATTGCATTATTAGGACAACTACCTCTAAGGTTGTAAAAATAGCAAAACTTTCATTTTGTTATATGATCTGCCCATGACATTTTCATCACTATTTGTTATGAACAATGTCTAGGTGAGGACTGTAGACACTGAACTCTAAAATTGCCTCTGTTTTTTCAGTTGTTGGCGTTGGGAATGGCACAAAAATGCTCAGTACGATGTTAGCTGGTTCAAAGGTGAGTTTCCTTACACTTATAATAGAGATACAAAGGGAGCAGTCCAGAGTTACATTGCATGACAAAGGTATTTGAATCTTTTGGAATAACCAGGTTTTCTGCACTGATTGTTCATAAAAACTGATCTGATTTGCCTTTGGAGTCAGCTGGGTGCTCACTTCAAGGAGAGTAGGCACAGTGGTCTCCCATTTATAGACAGCCAATCTAACTGTGGACTGATCTAAAATGTATGATATTATTTTGTAGCAGTTCTTGACCCTGTTGTCTGGGATCTCTTTTTTGGGAACCATGGTTCACATCAACAGATGCCTCTTGCAAATAGCAAGCTCAGAATGTTTGAATGTTTTTTTTAGGAGTCAAAGTAGCTAACACACATTTAGGAGGATAGAATGGATAACCTCGGCTGACTGTATTTCACTCATAGTGAACCTAGAGATCCTGTGGACGAGAGCGACAGACTGAAAAATGACTCTGCACCCCTAATCTCAGCTCTCGGCTTAGAAGCTAACGCTAGCTAGTAGCTGTCGGCAGATGACACAAACACTGCAGATGAATCCGTTTCTGTCCTGTCTGTGCTCAAATTGAACACTAAAGTGGATGTTTGGACATACTGTAGCTGACGCATTTACTAATGTCTGTAGCTGTATGGGATAGTTTTTTTTTTTTTTTTTACTTATCAATGTATGTAGTGTATATACTGTATCTATGAGTGATAATGAGCGTGATGCTCTCAAAAGGACGCATTTACCCAAAATTCAACATGGTGTGATGACAACTTCACATTCTCCATGGTTCTGTCTTTTACTGCATATGATAATTCACACTCAGAAAGTAGAACTGTTGTGACTTTCATTACAAGATGATTAGTTAAGATGTTTTAAAATGCACCTGCAATGTTTCACATTTTGTGACTTTCGGTCACAATAAAAGACTTTTATTTCATATATTTTGTCTTTGAAGACTTATTGTAAATATCGTTAAAATATTGTCTCATCCTCATGAACTCAATGTCATGTATTGTCTTGTCTCATGATCTAAGTGACCCAATATCTGAGTGAGACAGTCAAAAAGGTTGTAAAATGTGTACTGACACGTTGCTAACTTAAAATGTCACAAGTATAATTATTTTTGTTGATTTTAACTTCTTACTTTGGAAAATAGCAGCCAAGTCAGCGTAACACTATGGCACTGCTGCTAATGTTTGGAACTATTCAACATTCCCACGGTCCACCTTTACTGTAAAACAAACAACCAAAAAACGGTCCTTATAGAGTCACTGGAGGGGTCGCCACTCTCCTTCTTAATACATTCTGGTGGTAGAGTGAACTCATAGAATGCATAGCACAAATGTCACTGTTTATTTTTCAGAAATATGTTGCTGTGGGGGAACTGGGAAAGGCAACAGACACACTTGATGCAACTGGCAGTGTGATTCTGGAGAAAGACTTTGGTAATAGTGCAATCTTTTCATATGAACACTTTATCCCTTCTGCCTGATGTATTCACTGAAGCCACTGTTTCTGCTGGCACATATACCATAATTGACTTGTGTTTCACAGTATGTTGTTTTTTTTTGTGCCACAGAACACATAACCAGGTTGGACATTGAAGAGAAGCTGCAGTCCTTTACTGGTGACATCATGCAAGTTCCTCCACTGTGAGTGAGGCCTTCAATCTGAGAAAATGTTTCCGTGACAGTAACTCCTGTGTATGTGAAAGTAAACTGTTCAAGGGTAAAAAAAGATAAGAAAAAAAAGCAGACGGGTAAAAGTAAGAATTGTTCACTTATACTCAAAATTCTAACATTGAAAGCCTTTTATTATTCATGTATTTTTAAGTTCGGGGGGTTCCAGAGGCACCTTAAAGAGCCCATGGCGCTTTTCCTTGTTTTCTGACTTATCTACAACATTATAATTGTGAAGTATCATCTTAGACGTGACCTAAAGTTAAAAAAAAAATGGGTGTATGTTCCAGTACTTTTTATAATTGTGAAGTATCATCTTAGACGTGACCTAAAGTTAAAAAAAAAAAAGGGTGTATGTTCCAGTACTTTTATGCAGAAGTAACTCTGTTTATACAAGTCTCTCAAACTCTTGCCTGTGAGACCTTTTTCAAACATGTTCTGGGGTACAGATAAGTAAAATCAAGCAGACGCTGATTGCCAGCAATGGCCTTTAGCAGAGCTAACCAATAAGACTAATAAGATGTTTTTATGTTTTCATGTCACTTCTGTGTGATGCTGCTTGTTGTGGTTGACTGACATTAGACTGCAACAGTTAGTTGATCAGTCAGAAAATTCATTGGTAATAATTTTAATAACAGAATAATTGGCATATGTTGTTTAAAATGCAATAGTTCAGTGATTCCAGCTACTTAAATGTGAATAATAGCTTGTTGTCTTAGTAGTCTGTGCTGGGACCGAATAGTTTTAGGTTTGGGACAAAACAAGACGTGAACATGTCACCTTAGATTCTGAGAACATGATGGACATTTTTTTACAGTGTGCTTAAATTTTATAGGCTAATTGATAATCAATAGTTTAGCCAATTATAAAAATAATGTATTTGCTGCAGTACTGATCTTATCCCAGACAAAAGTAGGAGTGAACGGACCTGGAAGCAGAGAGTAGAGCTTTATTTCATCTTGTATATGCACTGTTTCATTCATGACATGTAAATGTATGCACTTAATAGTCATACTTTATGTAAAAGAGACTTAATTGTCATGGATTTAACATTAGAACTGTTAACGGATATAATAAAGAGTTCACGTTAATAAAATGTACTCTCAAATCTAATCCATAAAGCTGAGTCATCAGGGTTTTGGTAACCTAATAGACATGATAGGGAGTTAAAACCCCTTGTTAGAATAGATAAATTATCAGTAAGCTGCAGTTCTGGATTGTGTTGCCTTGATCCATGCAGCCTCTAGGGGGCGCCAGCAAGGCATGCCCCATGAGAAGAAGCCTCCTGCCTGTGTTCATGGCACGTTATGGAGGCAAACAGCCTGGAGTGTCAGCAGTGTCACTGTGTGATATGGGACACATACATGGATGCTGTTTATATATATATGTTTTTTAGTGCAGCTTTAAATTAAAGACAATAGGCATCTTCAGTGATTTATTGTTTCTTGTCATTGTAGTTACTCAGCACTAAAGAAGGACGGGCAGCGTCTGTCTGATCTGCTGAAGAAAGGTCACAAGGTTGAGGTCAAACCTGCCAGACCTGTCACTGTGTACAGCCTGACCCTGCAGGGGTTCGAGCCTCCTCTCTTCACTCTGGGTTAGCACATGTTGTGTAATCAAATACTTCTTTCTTCCTCTAGAACACTGACTTCTGTAAAATCACATTTTTTATGTCGTTACCTGCTGTTTCCATATTCTCTGATTTCAAAATCCACATTCAAAAAAACAGTCACAGCAGTCGTATTTCCCTGACAGACATCGAGTGCGGTGGTGGATTTTATGTCCGAAGCTTGGTGGATGACCTGGGAAAAGGTGAGGTTAATTCCTTCTGTTTCACAGTTTCCTCCTCATCATATTTATGGAAAAGTAAATACACTGAACCAGCAGACCAGAAGTCAACCTGTTAACACTTTGTAAGAATTATCCTGTGTGTCTACATGCCACAGCTCTGTCATCATGTGCTCATGTGAAGGAGCTGATCCGGACCAAGCAGGGTCAGTTCACCCTGGAGGAGCACGTCTTACACGAAGAGCAGTGGACACTGGAGCATATACTGCACACTCTACAGCCCTGCTGAGAATCAGCAGGGTGTGCGCTGTGCCAAGCCAGCAGAGGAACTCACTCTGAACAGTAGCCAGTCTGAAACTGGGGTTCTCATCTCATGGTCAGTCATGGCTCATCTGCTTGGCTCTTCAGTGAAGAGTACATGGGTTGCAGAGTGACTGTTTCTCCTGGATATTTTCAGGATTGTGTGCAAATGAAATGTGACCACAGAGTGTATGGAATAATGGACGACATGTTGCCACTATGCAAAAGAGAAGTCAACATACTGTGATGGCATGAGAGGGCATCTTGCTTTGTGACACATTTTGTAACCAGAGTCTGCACAATTAGCAAACAAGTGGAATGACGTATCAGACCACCAATCAACGCTGTCATCCAAAAGACGCCCCTTTTATATAATCAAAGAAACTTAATAAAAAGAAACTTTTCAAGAAAGCAACCACTTGTACACATGCCAGTGTTACAATAGCTACCAAGAATAACAGAAATGACTTTTGAGGAGAAATTCATTGCATTTGTGAGTTTCAGTTTGGCTCATGTCCCATCTGCTAACATGGAGGAGTGGGATTTATGAGCTATATACTGCAACCAGATAACAGGGGGTGTTCCACTTGTGGTGGGAGCTATACTCCCACCACAAGTGGAACACTCATACAAGATACCAATTCACTTTATCTTTCCTCACTCCACTTTCATCTAAGATGGTATCTTCCAGCTTCTGACTGGCTGAACACACCTGAGCCAGGTAATCAGCAGCAGGTCAGGCAGGGATAGTTGGAAAACAAGCAGGACAGCGGCCCTTGAGGACTGGAATTGGCCACCCCTGATTTAGGCGATCTTACAAAATACATTAATCAAGTTATGTGGAGATTTATTTGTGGAAATGACAGGGCTCCTCCTCCCAAAAATGGCATGCAGCTGAAATGATACACAGTGTAGACCTACTTATTTTAATTTGATTGATTTGCTCCAAATCTGAAAGTACTGTTATATACACAGCATGTCTAAATATTCAATAAATATTCAAGTGAAACTAATTGCATGTCTTCTGTGTGATATATTTGGATTTTATGCCAGCATCATGGTTCCAATGATTGCAGCTTGGTGAAGGGATCCCTGGCATGCTAAAGAAGGAATTTAGAAACTGTAGTTGTGTGGTTGTACAACTTCCTTCTTTGTTACATCCTCTTTGAGATAATCATGCTAACTTCCACAAGCACTGCTTTATATTTGCAATCACATACAGTAGAGGAAATAGGAAGGTATTGGTGCATACTTTGTGGTTCAAGACTCTGAATAGAATAAAAGTATATCTGTCAGATGAAGCGGTGCAATAAGGCTGCTAGTCTATACAGTAAGTGATAATGGTGAGTGTTTGGCTGATACGAAGGCCATCCCTCCAGGAAGGGAGAAAGCTACTGTACAGCTAAAAGATTTGAAAAAAAACAACAACAATTTTACCGTACTGTATCTGAAAATTATGAGTTAGTGTGTCATACTTCTGACTGAGTAAAAAATACATTATACTTTGTCAAAACTGAGGAATAGTGAGTCAAATGTATCACTAGCAGTCAACATAGTGGCCTGTATCAGCATTTTGTCTTTTTATCTAAAAAGAAAACGTTGTTCACAGTATGTAGTTGGACAGGCCATAACAGGAAAAGCCCAGGTTTAGTCAGTACCATTAACAATAGGCCTGCATTCCGTTTACATGAGCTATATTATGCTAATGTGCATTCTGGCTGGCACACTGGATGAGTTGTCATTATTATTGGTTCCACTTGTGCCTTTCCTGACAGGTCACACTGAAAAGGGTCCTTTCTGACTGAACTCATTTTGACTCAAAGTGTGGATAAATACACCTCTATAGGTGGAAAGTGGACGGAGCTCGGTTAAGAAGTACGTTTTCATCATATTATGTACTAAAATATGATGACTGTAGGCTACAGCTAAGAGAAGAGTGAGGGAGCTGCCAATCAAGTCGCATCCCAGCGAGGCCAACAATCAGTGCGCGAAACACGTACAACTTTCTTGTTCAAGTGCTGAATTCAAACATTCTTGGCTGGGTACAAAGCTATGTTTGACTTTTAAATCTACTGCGGTTAACCACTATGATTTTTTGGAACGTTAAAATCCAGATTTCTGTCTATGATCTCATAATTATGGCTTAATATGAGCAATCAAATTGAGGAGAACAGTTGTTTTTATGGAGTCTCCGTGCATTATGGTCGGGTTGTATGTCTCAGTACTTCCATTAATATATGGATAATGTGTGGTCCTTAGCAGCAGACACGGGGAAGCTGTCTTTGCAGGTGACATGGCGCCAGCGCCAAGGAGCAGCAGCAGCAGCGCCTTCGCTGAGGACTTATCAATCGTTTTTTGGACAGGAGTCTGACGCCACGGGAAGCTGGCCCGATCAATGAGCTGCAATAATTGGCTCAGTCCAAATATTAGCCATTTGGTGGCTTCTTTCATGTCTTCAAGGCTGCTCCTATCCCTGTTTGCTCTCTGAGTGCGTTATCTAAATTGCGGCCGTTAGAAAGTTGGCAGTCAGTGGTGAGCGCTCTGAAGACGCGTCAGAAAGTCGAACCGTGGCGTGGATTAAAAGCCAATAGGCTTCCTCCCTACACTGTGATCATATCATTAATGAACTGTTTACAAGCTAGATTTGACTATGAAATACAAGATGACCACAACACCTGCAGTTGGATGCAGTAGAATGAGAGAGGCAGCTTCTTCTGTCCGCGCTGCAGATTGAAACAGAGAAGTTGTAGGTTATTGTTTAACACTTTGCGGAAACGTATGCGGGGACAAACAGGCATTTGGTGAGCCATTAAAGTGATTTGCATTTATAGTCGTTATCCTAAGTGAGCGTTATCACCTTAACTGTCCTGACAAATGAATTTCACAGGAAAACTCCGAACGTTCAAACCATGAGTTAATCACTCAGTAGCACCGTTGGGGATATAGATTGCAGTTAACTTGTATTGCATTGTTCAAGATAACAGGCCGCGCTGTTTCATTAGTCAAAGAGCCATTTAACGCAGGTGCGGACCGTGCGTAAAACCAGGGCTGGGTGTCTATGGAGGGAGCCTCCTTGCTCCTGGTTAGATGTGTTCTGTGTGTCAGCATGAATAAACACCTGAGAGGAGCTGCCGGGCACA
This sequence comes from Monopterus albus, assembly GCF_001952655.1. Classification (NCBI taxonomy): domain Eukaryota; kingdom Metazoa; phylum Chordata; class Actinopteri; order Synbranchiformes; family Synbranchidae; genus Monopterus; species Monopterus albus. The sequence continues at coordinate 1,685,991 of NW_018127997.1, forward strand.
GGCCCCTGAGCAAGGGCCACAGGACGTGACTGTTAAGAGCATCTTTTAATTACAAAACTCCAGATCCTGTTCTGTTGGTTCTTTTTATTTATCTTTTTATACTGACTATTTGCCTGTTGAGTCTCATCGTGTATCCTTCTCTGTTTTTGTTCATTTTCTCCTGATTCAGCTGCACACAGGCTGTGTTATTTGAAAATAGCCTATTAATGCAATGTCAATTTGTTTAGCAGCACAATAGCTGTGTTTTTAAAGAACCTGTATCACAGGTTTCCTCTAGTGATTTTTAAATAAGGTTTGGTATTAGCTACTGTGCTATTGGATATTTAAGCTCTGTGAAGAGTGTGAGTACGAAGCTGCTGTAGTACAAAGCTTTGGATCGACATCATTTTTCTTGATATCATATGAACAATACAATTTCAACAAACAACCAGGCAAGAAGATGCAAAACAACCGACTTAATGTGTGCAGTGGCCCAGTGTCTCATAAGCCATATGCAGGATATATACATCAGTGTTAACAGAGCAGCCTGGTAAATTAAAAAGCAGAACGGTAAATCTTTGACGAATTTGCAGGTTATAGCCATATGTACAATATGGAGCATGTTATATATGTTCTTTATGCTTTTTATCAGCACGGTGGAAAGTAGCCTTTACTTTAAGTGATGTTAATGCTGCTTTGCCTCCAGTGCAGCGACTGTTTATTTAAGAGAGTAAGATGTTATACAAGAAACACGATCATTATAAGAAATGGATGCATTGCTGTAGCTGTTATCCATTTCCAGTTACATCAGTAAAATGCTGCTGGTACTTTAATGCATTAGTGATAATAGTTCAATAACATATGACACTGAACATGCTTGTCACTATACTTTAAGTACATTTCGCTGATTACTTAACACTTAAGTACAATTCTAAATGCAGTAATTTATTTTCTAGTGGAATATTTTGTATTGCAGGTTTACCTTTCTTTAAGTAATGGAACCCTTATTTCATGTTGATGCACATGTATGTAAAACGTGGAATGGAGATATTTAAATCACACGAATAGCAATGTAAAAAGCATCATAAGCTAAGATCACCAGTGAACTCACACTGTATGTCATACAGTATCATTTAGCCATTGTTGGCTACCTGTCTATTTTAAATCCACACAACAATGAAAGCAACGAGAGCTGCAGGGATAGACCTAATTTAAGGGCTTTCCTTTTTAAATTTTTTATTTTCTTATCTCGTAATTGTGTGTCCCTCAATAGCTGCAGTGAACAGCTCTATCTTAGTGATACAGTTCTATCTTCTCTCCTATTGTCTGATCACTGTGTGACTCGATTGGAGCCGCGACTAAGCCAATCAGAAATGGCCGCTGGCCACCTGCAGGAAGTTGGCCGTGCTCTTATCTCCTCCCTTCTACGCCTGCAACCAGATAGCTCCAACAGTTGGATCAAGTACCAGCTACTTCACTACCGCATCCTGGTGGTCATGAAAAACTCTAACGGTCTTCTCTCTTTGGTGTGAGGGCAGCCCGTAGCTCGCGTTGAACGTTCCCGGAGACTTGGTAGTATGTAAAAAGCCTATTGTAAGAGAGGCTACTGTTGCTAAAGAGGAAGGCTGTAGGGAGACAGAGGAGGAACGCAGCTTTCCGCCAATTCCGTTCCAGCGCACAGCGGCGACAAACAGCACCATGAGCGTCCCACTTTACGCACCGACTCCCATCCAGCCGGCTCACCCGACTCCCTTCTACATCGAAGACATTCTGGGGAGGACTGCCACTACCACCACCTCTCCCTCCTCCACCTCTTCATCCTCCTCCTGTTCCACTCCGGTTATCCCCACACCGACTTTCCCATCGCCCAACTCTTCCTTCACGAGTCTCATCTCGCCGTATCGGACGCCAATTTATGAACCCACTCCGATTCACCCGGCACTGTCGCACCACGCCGCCGCGGCGTTGACGGCCACGTACGCCTCCACCGGGGCTTTCGCCAGCCCAATTTACCCGTTCCACCAGCAGCAGCACCGCTCCATGGGAGAGTACGCACAGGCGCTGCTGAGGCACGACCCTCTCGGTGAGTTGGACAACTAGCGGTATGACAGTCTGTCTGTTATGCTGATCAGGCTACACGAAGAATCGTCACTTTTCAAGTGTGCATACTTTGCATGTTACATGTTTATCTGCCTTGCCACGCAATGATTTTCTGCTTTATTCCGTGTTAATAAATGTAGTAAATCTCAGTGCAAAATAAAGTCAAACTTGCTTGTATAACGTGGAAATAAGAACCATTTTAACAATGCCCATGAAAACCTTTCTGTCTTCACAAGCTTCGTTTCAGTGCCAACGAAACCATTTTGCATAAATATATCATGCTTGGCCATGCATGCATGTCGACCCGAGTTCCATGCACAGTTACATGGCCTACATAAGCAGCTTTTAGAGTAGGCTACGTTACAGTCTTGGGACGTGTGGGTCAGCTCATCTCAGTCCCAGAGAACATTTCTGCACGATTCCCGACCACGCACATATGAGTCACACTGTTATTGTGACAGGCGTATTTTGGGGACATATACAGCAGGATTATCCATTCAATTGTGGTGGCGGGGGGTGGCAACCTTGACTCGTTTTCCTGACTCCCATTGTTCTGAAACATCAGAGGAGCAAGTCAGCCGGTGACTAAAACATAACTGGATTGTAAATCACTTGTTATTTCTCTGGACTGTGATTGTGGTGGTGTTTGTATTGGGGTGTTTTCATGTGCTTAAGAGCTCCAAGTGCCCCCTCCCTAGCAGGAAGAAATGTTCTTCTAAATACACGCATGTTAGGTTCTCGCTCCTCTGGGAATGACAGGCTTGGGATATGAGATGATTTCAGTCAGATCCATCTGTACGCATGGCTGTTAACCATGTAAACCTTTTCCTATAACAATTCTCCTAGGGTTATTAAAGATGACATATAATGTGTCCCATTACATTTTTGAGAATTGCATAAAATTAGGCTTATACATCGAAACATAGTCTACACAAATATATATTCATCTTGATGTAGGCTAGTGGTGCACATATTTAAAGCGATCAAATAATATAAACATCATCATCTAATAATCATCAGTCAGGGTTTAGGTCTAAGACTATTCATTGTTTTAGGGGTTACTGTTTGAATCCCTGTTACACTGAGGCTGCCTTATAGAGGCTGTGGGTGATGGTCCTCTTTAGTATAGTGTCCCAGGCACCGTCTGATTCTGTTGAGCTGAACAAGCCGGGCCTTTTTCCGTTCATAGCGGAAGCCGTGAGCCTGTTGATAGGAGTAAATCTGGTTTCAGAAGCTGTTAAATGTTTTCCTGGTTCACCCCGACCAGCCGCTTCCTCGGTAGCCCGCTGCACGCTGCTGATTATTTTATCGACATCCTCAATACAGACATATTCAGGAAACACTCGGCCGCTGATAGCCCGGGATCCGTTTTTCACATATTGTTGCACTTCCTCTGCCTGGCCAGCGAGGATGTGGCTGACTTTCATTATGGTTGGCGGCGAGAAGAAAATAAAGCAAACAGAGCAGCACAGCAGGCCCGGTGTGCTCGAAAAGAAAAGATAAAGCCTCATTTACAGGAATTGAAAGTATTGAAAGTAAGCTACACTGTTAATGAAAAGGAGCAGCTCCAAGTGAATAGTAAAACCAAACGACCACCGTACGACATTTACAAGATTAAAAAAAAAAAAAAAAGGCTCAAATAGAAAACACTTTCAAGAAAAAAAACATGGTTAGTTTCACCCTCACAAAATAGACATTTGCAAATAGGCCTACTCCTTCGTTTTCGCTGTCACAATTGTAAGGCCTTTTAATACAAATGGTGTAGAAACGATATGAATTGATCAGATTATAAATATGGCAAAATAATTCAAATTATAATTAAGGCATATATGTGTGTTTCCAAGGCCCATCTGCATTTATTTGTGTTTTTATTTAGAGTAGGGCCTAGTCATCCACATCTCTTTAATATGTTTTATTCATTTCTAATAACATTTATATTAAAGGGAAACAATGTATGATTAGAGGATAAAAGCGGGTTGGACAGAGCTGTAAAGGGCTTTTTACTGTGGCTGGAGAACAGACCAAACAAGAGGAGACTCATCGTTCCTTCCATTAAACTACATGTGTTCCAGAAACCAGCTGAAAAGGCTTCCTGCCTAGCAAAGCTACAAAGTTAGCCTACAGAGGACTGTGGAAACGGAAAGACTGTAGCAGTAGTCTTGAAAATAGTTTGTCAGTTTAATAACGGAGCTTAGTAACTGACCAGGTTTAGCTTTATCAGAGTGTAGTATATTTTCTGTCATGACATGATGGTAATACCCAGCTACAGACACACTAGCTAGCCTACTTAGCGTTAGCACACAGAGGACGTTTGTTACTAGAAGTATACACAGCAGTGTGACTTTACATCCAGAAACCTCTTAAATAGTCTAAATACAGTTTCACTGAGGGGTCCAAGAAACCCTACACAAACTATTAAACTGGGATTTATTTTAGGCTTAGGCTACTGAATGTGTTCTGTGCTGATAGGCAATTATTTTTGTTTGAGAAATAGCCTGTCTCTCATGGGGCTGGATTAGCTAACTTCCTTTGGAAAAGCGCAGCAATAAGAAGGTCTCTGACAGACATTTCGACCGCAGCAGATTTATACTGTGTCAGTGAGAGCAGAGGACATGAGTGTCTGTTGGTGGATGCCTTCGCCTAGAATCACACCACAAAGCAGGAAGCACATGAAGCGGATATTTGGCCATAGTTTTCACTCTGTCACGACCTTCCTCAAAAGACAGCGTGCAGCAGGCCGGTCCTGTGGCCGCAGCCTCTGCCATTGTTTGTTCCCGGCTATTAACTGGAGAGGAAACCCGACAGGACAAAAGCACCGCTGATTAGACGGTGCTGGCGTTTCTCTCAAATAAACACGGCCCGCAAAAACAATCAGTGTGTTGCCTTTAAAATGAATGCATCCTAAGAAAGCACATTACACTTAATTAATTTCCCTAATTTACTCTAATTGTTGATTGTTTGCTTTAACCGAATAGGCTAGCTAACATCGTCTCTGTGACACCTGCTAATGGTAGAGACCCCAGAAAGGTAATAATCCAATAAAATTTAATTTTAAATGAAGTGCAAAGAATGGGGAAAAGAAACTGAAGCCACTAAATGGTTTAGTCAGGGGCGTCCCCTCACAGACTCCTGTTTATTTGTCTGTCATTCTATTTTGTCCATTTTTAAATCTTTAATTTAGGCCTATATTCTGTATCACTCTACTAAAAAGCTGATAAAATCTCACAGGGCTGTTGTCTTTAACTTTCAACCGCCTCTCACGGCTTTCCTCGGAGGATGGTATTTGTTTATTTATCGGATTTTGATAACATATAATTAAAGTCTTGTCATGAAAATGAACATCCTCGTCTCAAAGCCCATTCATAAATGCTACGTGGCTCTGATTGTCGGCCTGTTTGTCCCTGCCTCACAGGTAAACCTCTGCTGTGGACCCCCTTCATCCAGAGGCCATTACACAAAAGAAAAGGCGGTCAGGTCCGGTTCTCTAACGACCAGACCATTGAGTTAGAGAAGAAGTTTGAGACACAGAAATACCTCTCACCTCCGGAGAGGAAGCGACTGGCCAAGATGCTGCAGCTCAGCGAGAGACAGGTGGGGAGAGACAGGCCGAGTCCAGCTTGGCTCGACCACAGCGCGCAAAATGAATACGTTCTACCTTTGAGCTTCTTTAGTGAGGTTGCGTTTAAAATCTTTGTGTTACAGGTTCATTTGACTAGAAATCAATCACTCGGCCATCTCTTTATAAGCCTATAGCTCTGCTCCGTTGTGCTGTGTGCATCCCGCCGTTATAATAACCTTATGGGTGGCACTCGTCAAAAGATTTATTGTGGGTGACAATTAGTAATTGGGGCTTTGAATAAATGAATATTTAAACAGACTACTGTGAGAAACCCAGGCATGACAGAGTGAAATGTGCTGAAATATAATTTAACAATGTTGTCATTTTGCACAGCTGCTTGGACAAACTTTAATCAACGTGTCATAAATTCATCTACAGGAAGATTTTAGCCCAATTAACATATAAATAATTTCTAAGAGACAGGGTTGATTAATACACGTTCATTGTGGGAGCGAGCCCATAGATATGAAATCAACTTTCTAATGTCCTGTAATTAGCTGGATTAAAGTTTTCAGCTGGAGTTCACCGTATTTTATTGTGTAAGCCCCCATGGAGCATGCGCATCTATTTAGAACTAATTTTGCACAGTTGTCATTCTAACAGTGTAGTACTTTGTTCCATTACTATTCGCCAAACGTACAGGAGTAGCCTAAAAATCGTTTAGATTGCCAATTTCTTTCTTTTTTTTTCTTTTTTTTTTTTTTTTGCTTTCAGGTTAAAACCTGGTTCCAAAATCGACGAGCAAAGTGGCGAAGGCTAAAACAGGTGAGAGGCTTCCTCCACTTGCTTCTCTTCACTGGTCGGTAAGATAGACGCCTTGTCATTCACAGAACTCTGTTTCCATCTGCATCAGGAGAATCCTCAAGGAGGTAGGAGGGAGGTGGGGGATGACACTTCGGTCAGGAGGAGTAATAAAGCAGACGAGTCCCCCGAGGCGGCTGGGATCCGCAGCCCGGAGCAGAGACAGGTGATCTCGGCCGGGGAGCAGCAGCTGCACACAGAGCTGGACTCTGACGTGTCAGACGACACAGACCAGGAGCTGGATATAGAGGACGATGACGACGGGTTCACGATGAACCCCTAGTTCTGAACCATAGGTTGCTCCACGCTGATTCTGGATCCGGTCGGACATTTGGAGCTGCAAGCTGAAGACCACTGGTTTCCTCTGACACTTGAGCCGGTTTCTTCACCTTCACTGGGGCGTCATCCCCGAGTGACAGAGCTTGATAGAGTAGGCTAGTTCCGGTGTAATGTTGAGGTCAAATAAAATATCACCGCCCTGCAGTGTCTTATACACAGGACTGTTATATGTATTTGAAATGTTTCTTCTTGTATGTAAAGCCTAGTATTCTGCTGTATTTGTGTTGATTGCACCCGTTATGTCGATCACTGTAAATGAATAGCAGGCCTATATATTCGTTTGTGTGTCGTTGTGGATAGTAAACGCTCTGGAATCTATTGGCCTTTGCCTTAAAATGTGATATTTCATTAAAGAGCCCAATCATTGTAGCGCAAATTATGTTTTGTTGGGTGATATCTAATAAACTATTTTTGTGATAAGAATAAATTTGTCACAGTTGGATGTAGCTCATGTGGAATTTGTGAGTTATTATTATTTAGTTGGCAGTTTCTTAAAACTGTACAGGAAAAAAGGACTTCGATATTTGATCAAAAGATATCGACCTTCTATGACTCGACACCGAATTAAGATGGCACCGTGAAAACAAATCAACAAATCGAAATAAATGTAGGTTAATAAGAGAATTTCCCTGGCGGTGAAACCTGCTACATACTGTACAAACATAGTCACAATAAAAGTGGGTAACAACGTGACACTGGTGGTTATATAATTCAATCGATAGTTTCAGCTCCTGTGTTTAAGACGAGATATTTTTTTAACTGTTCATTCCCTGAGCATTGTTGATATTGAAGGGGAATGCTGCAGGCCTGTATATTCAGGCCTAATAAAGATGCCATGTTTTATGGCAGCCCACCCTTTATAAGACTGAAACACGTCTTGTGCACAGAAATACAAAATCCTAACGAACATCAGGAATGTCTAGCTAAGGAATCTTTAATTTCCTTTTCTTCTTGTTGCACACATACACACAATGTTTTGCATAAAATCGGGTTTATATTTCCCCAGAGGTTGGATTTTATAATTTCTGGAGTGTTACTTCTTGTGACTGAATTATTAAGAATCATTTTCGTTTGATTTCTTGGTTGAATTTGACTTAAAAAGTCAATTTTGACGTGTAGGCCCAGTAGGTCCATCCAGTCATCAATCCATGGAATAATACTCAAATATGGATAATATGGAATGATATTTCTGCAAGCACTATTATTTTTTATATATAGCTGGTCAAGGCAAAGCTAATTATATTTACTTCATATACAGTTAATTTCATCTATTTCAAATTCTTCAATGTTGATAAGTTTACCATATTTTTTAGAAGAAATTTGCAAACTGAAAGTAATCACTAGCACCATGGAACCAACCAAAGACACCGGAGAGATGGTGTCTTTCATTTATTTCAGGCGTACCCTCTGGATGTGTGTTAGTAGATCCTAGTCTTTTCCCTAACAACCTGTAACCTGTGAGTGGTGATGCTTGAACAGGAAACCTGGGAGGCAACAGCTCAGATTAGCAAACCTTTCAGTCCGTGTCAATAATCGTCCCATCACCACATTCAACTTCAAATAGCTTATCATGGAGCTCTCAGGCAAACACTGTGAGGGGGAGTTTTTCAGTAAGTAGATTAGGTTAATGATTGAGTGAACCCTCAAAACAGCTGGGACAGCAGCCAGATAGCAGGAGACTGATACTCACAGAATATGTGCACAATATCGTTGTTCAATAATAGATAGTTGTTGAGATCTGACAGACTGAGATCATGGGATTGATTTGGAAATTATATCATTGTTTTTTTAACCATGTGTGTTATTTTGAAGGATTAATGCTCATTGTGCCTATAACTTTGTTTGACTTAGGCTTCATTTTCTCAGTTCAATGATCTCACACACACAAGACTATTCCAAAACCAGCGGTATGCACATTGATTTCAGCCTTTGTATTGTGTAATGGTTCACAAATTGTGCAGGGTAAAGTCAACATTTGGGGGAATAGCACACACGGTTGGTGGGTAAAATGTTCAGCAGATAGTTAAATGATTTCAAAGTGCCCATCTGATCTATTCAGTACACACACACACACACACACCCACACACTCACACCACTGGACCTACAGTCTGACAGCAACTTGGCTGCTTTGATTGGCACAGTGGTAGGTTTTTAAAAAATAATGTACCATATGTATTGATAAAAACATTTAATAATGGTTATACATTGTGCCCCCAGATAAATTGTCATTTCAGTGCCAAGCATTTGGGAAACGTGACAAATATGATTCTTTTTTTTCCATGACCTCTTTAAATGGACATGCTTTCATGAGCAGTATTCTAAAAGCTAGTTTTATGCAATAAGTGCAGTATATTGTACATAAATTCAAGAGCACTATTTCTTTTTTACTTCTGGCTAAGACAACACTATGGAATGTCTGAAGAAACATGGCCAATCAGAATAAACATTTGTGTGCTGGTCAAAATTTACATTTAATTCTAATGATTTTGAGTATCTCATATTGTCCTAGGAATTATGATCTATATATAATACTAATTTGTAATAGTAAATATCAATCATAATAAGTAAATCTTTTCCATGACTGTATCCAGAAAATTGCAAAATGTTCATACTGAATGAATCAGTGGCTGTCAATGTATTTTATTTATTTTCTAGTAGCAGCTATTTTTATTCTGTTCAGACAAATCAAAGCTCTTGCTTAAGGGGAAGGTGGTGATCTTGGGTTAATACTGATACAGGTGTTGCTGACTTGAAGGCCAAAACATAGTGTTTTACTTTGTCTATATTTAACAAATTGATTAGTCCCTAAATTTAGTAAACCTAACCAGATGGACAAAGGAGAAGAACTCGGTGTCAATATTCTGTGAATGACACTTCTCCAAAATAGCAGTAAGTCTAGTTTTTAGGACACAGGGCTACTGATGATTTTTATGTTTCCAGATATTATACCTGGCCTTTGGCTCTGTATGTGGGATTGAGTGAAAATAAACTACAGTGTGTGTTCCTGGAAGTGAACCAACATGTCATGTTCTTTCTGGATGACAGTGGAGCTCAGTGGTACAGAGGAATGTGGGAGGTGTATCTACAACTTACTGTTGAGTCAACCACGGTGCTTTCTTTATTACATGAAATGCAACTTTAACCCTAGTTTGACCACAAGTATGCTGACCATATTATTGTAAAACCTAATTACAACCAAGAAAATCTGAGTCAGTATATATATAATTTATTTAATTTGCACATACTCTGCTCACAGGATACTGCTCTGTATTCATTTGCACACTGTTCATATACAGATACTCTATATTTATCTTTATCTTTGCACTATTTACATCCATTGAAATGTTCACTCATGTAACTTATAATCTTCTTATTCTGCACTGTTTCATTCCATCTCATCCCATTGCACTAGTGGTCCATAAGCTTAATGTACCTGTCCATCACTGTAATTTGAATCCATAGTCTGTTGTATATCGTACATTACCCTACATATCAATTGTACATATCTATCAGTAAATTAGTTCTGACTGTTCATACTGTAGATACTGCACACTCTTCACTGCTGTTATTTCACTTCTGGTTAGATGCTAAACTGCATTTTGTTGCCTTGTACTTATACATGGGTAATGACAATAAAGTTGAATCTAATCTAATCTAATATTTTAAAAATTAAACAGGTAAAACAGCTTTTCAGCTCCCAACCTAATGCAGATGTCAGGGGTCATTTGGGTACTGATAAAGCATTTTATCGCTCTATAGCTGTTATCAGAAGTTAACCATTCTGAAATTCAACTCTCTTTCTGATCTGGGATCAGAGTATTACCTCTTTAATACGGTGAAGACCTCTTAGGCAGGACAGTGTTACTACAATCTATTGGCTGTGTGGGTGTGTGTCCCTGCACGCCTTTGTGGTATTGGTGGACACAAGTTAATGTGTGGTTATATTTGAACGACTGAGGAATGTGTTAACTGTTGACCTTGGCTAAATGGAAGCCATTATCTCCCTCTGCTGAGGCCTCCCTCCTCTGCCGAGCTGATAAATTAATGAGAGAAAACATCGCTTACATCAATACTAGTGTTGCCAGCAGTCACACAGACACAGAGTGGGAAGGGGGAGCAGAGAGAGAGAGAGAGAGGAGGAAACAAAGAAACAGATATGGATAGACAGCATTTAATAGTAAATATTTCTGTATTAAATTATAAATAAAAAGAAAGGCAAAAATGTAAGTAGCCAGTCTAAAGCTGGGTTTGATACATGTTATTATCTGTAGTCCTGCTTTTGATGCTTTCATTCTGCAGGACTGGAGTTATAGCTCTGCATTAGATATCACCTGCTGATGCCAGCACGGCAACACTAGACTTTTTAGCACATACAGTACTCATACAACTCAAATTATATCCACCTAAAGTCTCCTTGTCTCATTACTGAATCCTGCAGTCCCTGTTGCTTGTGTAATTTGTGTTACAGTGAAAAGAACACTGAGCTTTGCCTCTTCACTGTCAACAAGCAGCACCAGAAACCTGGATGAGAGACCACAAGCTGTCCCAGCTGAGCATTCCTACTTCTTGTTGTCTTGACATCCTGCCATAGTCTCTGTCTACTAAGGTTCTGTTGGTGTTTCCCTTAACACACAACTATAGATCCCTTTTCACAATCCTCACACTATCAGTGGCCACTGTTGTTGTGGAGTAATATGTTACTGTGCAAAATGAAAAAAAGAAAATAAGTGTCACTTAAATCTGACAGTGATGAAATGATGCATGTTCATTCTTAAAGCTAAAAGTTTGACATTTTGGAACATATGCAAAGTACTTCTTGTGCCATCAACACTTTATTTGATACATTTACACACTTGGAAATTGAACAATCAAATAAAATTGCAAACAACAAATGTAATGCATGATATTGTAAATTGGGTGCAATTTTACATGGGGGACCTAGTCAAATAGCCAGCTACTTCCTAACCAACTACATGTCTAAGTTGAAATGATCAAATTGCCAGTGAGGCCAGTTTTGTTCTCACTAATGCTGCTCCCTCTCTTCATTTACTCTATAGCTCACTTGACCACTGCTTCTTTCTTAGGCAGGCAGTGAAATTTGGGCACAAATTTCAAAATGTACAAAGTTTGTTTTGAACTGGTACAGAGAAAAGACAGTTTAGCAGCCTGAGCTAATGCAGAATGGCTGGTAATAGGTTTTACATGGAAATCAGAGAACTGCACAGAGGATGAACTCTAACTGACTAACAATGACTAACAAATAGGAAACAGCGTTGCTTTGTGTCTGTATTGCATGATGTTGGATATTGCATGAACATTGTGGCTGTACCTGGCTAGGTCCTGCTATGTGAACATCAAAAAGGCAACTGCTACACCGCTGCATGTAGCCTGCAAATACACAGGCTTTACACCTGCCTCTCTGGTTTGCACCCAGAAGTGTTAATTCATAACAGAACAAGCATATTTCCCCAAATCTCAGACTATTCCCTTAAACAGGATGAGAGTTGGGGGATCCTGTGAATATTTCTTGAAGAAACCAGGGCAAGGTGGAGATGCTGTAGGTCGGCAGTTATCAAATTATGTCTGACAGTTTGATCCCCAATCACAACTTGGACTCATAGTCGAGCCGCATACTGTATGTCTTCAAACTAATTCTAAATAGATCTGATGCTGGATTTTGACTGTACTACCAAAATCATGACTTCACTCAGACTTGCTTCCCTCCACAAGTGTGAAGCTGGGCCAGCAGCAGCAGCAATGTTCAAAAACAAAGTTGTCCATTGTTAGGTCATTTAGAACCTCTGTAAAAATCTGTGTAAAGTGGTGCAAGAGCTGCCTGCTTATTAGTGGAGGACCTTGGGATTTTAAAACCAAGTGTGAAAAGATGGGTTGACTTTAGGGAATGCTAAGGGATATTATTATTATTATTGTTATTTTTATTATTATCCCCAACAACTTGTTAAAATGCTTGACTTAGTTCACTATGGAAAATTCAACATGTGTAGTTTTTCAGTAGCCACCCAGCTCAATAGGAGATAGCTTTTTATATTGTTTCTACTTGTGCCCTAATAGCACCTTAATTCAGTCGGATGTTTGCAACATTTGGTTATAACTATTTATTATCAGTGTGTGTGCCCTGCCAGGGCAGCTTGTTTGAGCAGCTAATCGTTCAGATGGACTCTCTACAAATTGGATGGTGAGGCAGAAAATCCGGCACTTTTTTAACTAGCATGTGAATACTTTTAAAACCTCCCTATCTTCCATTTGGATATGGCCTAATTGAAAAGCAAATAGAACACTTGAGTGCACCCATGAATTGGTGAGTGATATCTCCTTAGCTGCCCTAGGAATGAATCTCTCTTACCGGGCCCCCTCTTCCCCTTTCCTGTTTTCCATAGCTTCAAATGGCCTCTCTCATGCATTATCTATTGGATTATTGTTATGGGAATTAATGTCTCAATGTGGGTCCTTTTCATACACACAGTAAGTGGTTTCTGGGACAACTCCAGGCGTCAGTGTTGACTCACCATATGGGATGCTGAAGAAAAGGTGAGCTGATAGTCTCAGTGTACAAAGGGAATGTGAAGATTTTACAAATGAGAATGCATAAGAAACAAAATGATTATTATCACTGACTGATAAAATTGATCAGAAAAAATATTTATTTCATTACTAAAGTTTTTTTTTTTATTTAGCAGTAGTGTTTGGGTCCATATACTTTAGTGTTTGAAATGACTTTTTGCTGTATCTTTACACAGAAGGCTTGTACTTAAGTCTGCACATCCACTTCTGACTTATAGCCTGTTCAGTATGTTTCATTCATGCAGCATAAAAAATAATGATCTGTCTATTGCTTCAGTAAAACTGCCAGTGATCATTCACAGTGTAAAGGTTTTAGCTTGACCATTTAGTCTGAGGTCCAGTCCTGAGCATCAGCTGCCATTGTTACATACTAGCTCTGAAGTACTGAGCCATTTTACATGACATAATGAAAATATTTTTTGACCCAACCAAATATGATGAAAAACTGTGCTTTATTTAAGGTGCTAGCTCAAGGCAGACCTTTGTATGTCTTCAGATCAGACATTATCACTTCACTACTCAAAGCTGCACGCCTTCAATAACACATTCTGTTTGGATTACTATGATCTTTTTGCTATAAATTTATGTCTGATATTATAATCTGGTTTAAAGTTCAGGTAAGAGATAGGGCTCTTGAGGAAGTGAATCTTAATCAATGCAAAGTCCCCATGAGGAATAAAACAAATGAGTGTGTGTTTACATGTGTGATATCATTAATGAAGCTCCCTGTCCCTCTTCCTCTGTAATGATTAGAAGAGATTTCAATCAGCCAGCATAAACTGCATCAGTCACAACTATTTGAATTGTGTGTGATGTGTATATTTGTTAAGTGACAAATATGTATAGCAGAGATAAGAGAAAGGACAATAGTTCTATAGATTGATCGAGTGATTTTAACCATTTACTGTATGCGTGGGTGTTGTGGGAAGCACTGAGAACAGATTTTTAATTTATGGGAGACATTTTATTTTGACAGTTTGGCCAGTGTGCAAGAGTGGGAGGCTGGACCTGTGTTTAAAGTCATCTTCTATTTGTGTAACAAAGGGGTGTAACTAAGGTTAAAAACCTCTGACAGCCAGGACGAAATACTGATACCTAAATATTTAATGTTGCTGACATTGAGTGGGGAAGTCTTGAGGTAAAATGTTTAAAATGGGTCTAACTGACACAGGCACCTGTTCACCAGAGGTGTGGACTCGAGTCACATGACTTGGACTCGAGTCGGACTCGAGTCATTAATTTGATGACTTTAGACTCGACTTGAAAAAATGTAAAAAGACTTGCAACTCGACTTGGACTTTAACACCAATGACTTGTGACTTCACTCGGACTTGAGCCCTTTGACTTGAAAAGACTTGATACAAACCCAAATATTAAAACATTTTTAAATGCGTGCACTAATCCATTCATTTCACTCCTCCCCCTCTCTCTCTGCACCTGTGTGTATATGTATGTGTGACCTGTCAGCACAGTAGTCAATCAAATGAATCCAGGAAGGTAAACAAAGCAGCACTCTGCAACTATGGTACTAAAGATAATTTCATTCGGGTACAAAAACTATGAAGTGGTCAACAAAAAACGAATTGCAGTATGCAGAACATGTGGGTCGAAGATTACGGACCGAGACGCAACAACTTC
>NW_018127997.1:1701186-1705885 GCF_001952655.1 Monopterus albus
TTTTGTAAGTTTTGTTTGTTTCATCAAATGTCTTTTGATAAATAAATGCAGAATTTAGATGTATACATGATCTGTCATATTATTACCCTGTGGTTAAAAGGACTCGAAATTCAAAGTTTAGGACTTTGGACTCGACTTGGGACTCGCCAGTCTTGACTTTGGACTCGACTTGGGACTTGCCAGTCTTGACTTGGGACTTGACTTGGGACTTGGAGACAACGACTTGAGACTGACTTATGACTTGCAAAACAATGACTTGGTCCCACCTCTGCTGTTCACAATGCATCTCAGTAATATCATGAAAGTTGGCAATACTTCTGTTAAATATGAAAACTCAGTCCTAATTTCTTTAACTATTGCCAAGAAAACTATTCTAAACTGAAAAACAAACAAGCAAAAAAGAACTTCGCTACAGATCAATCACTGGATCACTCTTCCCACATAAGACATCACATTTGAGAAAATAACAAGAGCAATATATCAGCTTACTGAGAATCTATTTTTAACTCATTTTTATCCTAAACCAGATACCTGAGACAGACGTCATGCACATCTCCACAACTCCATGAAAACAGAAGAAGCTGCTATTATTATTCTATCCATCCATTCATGAGCTATACCACTTATAATGTATAGGGTTGTGGAGGCAGGCAACAAGATGCAGGTTTACCCTGAAATAGCTTTGCGGGGCCATGGCGAATTGTCAGCTTTACCGAACCCAGGCAATTTAAGAGCATTTTTGAAACAATGTGTGAGGGTGATTGCAGGCTCAGACGGCATTAGGATTCACAGTCCTATTTGAAACGGCACCTCAGCCTTTATTCAAAATGAACTTTTCGAATGCATGTTCGCTGTACACTAATACTTGTGGTCTATGACAGAAAAGTGGTTGGCAAGCTTGTCCAGACGATTGCAGTGCAGCTTTTCTTTTCAATCAGCTGTCAGGTTTGCCCAGCTCCACCTTCCTCTCTTCTTTTTCCTCACACTAGCCTAGCCCTTGCACTGATTACACTATTCAACACACCTGCCCCACTTCCCTGATTACTCACCAGCTGCACCTCATTAGTCTCCTCCATACTTATACACTGTTCCCCAGTCACTCCCCTGCCAGTTCTTTCTCTGTCTTCAGGCCAGTGGTTGTTATGTTGTTTTATTAAGTTTATGCTAAGATTGTCTTTGTTCTCTCTAGTCCTTGTTAGCACCCTAGTCTTTATCCTGCCCTGCTGTCTCTAGTGTCTTCTTCCTCTTTGGCCCTCTCCTCTGGACCCCCCTGGATTTAATCTACACCACTAGCCACCGCTTCCCAGGTCGATGCACAGTCTCCCTTACCCAGTTTATCCCTGCTCTTCTGTCTACAGCCATCATCACCTCCACCTCAACCAGCCCAGGAGTGACCTCTGCGTCTGCAGCCCGGCCCGTCATCATTCATCATACCACTGACTGTTCTTCTGCTGCCACTGATCGACACCCGGTCATCTACCTCACTATTCCTCCTGTATATATGTTACTACCGTCACTGTAAATAAACCTCACTGCTTGCACTGAAGCCAGCCACCTGGGTCCATTTTTTGTCCACTCGCTCAGTCTGTGTTCGAGCGTTTTATAACGGCAGCGAATGTCACTCCTCGCTTGGACTGTAAGTTAAGGACTGTTAAGCTTCCCTGCTCTGAAATGTTGCTTTGGTTGTCTTATACCAGGCATCATTGCTGCTTAAAAAGTTTGAATTTGGCATTTGATGAGTTTAAGAGGGTAATATACCAGTTCTATGAGCTCAAACGCTGCTATTTGTAATGACACTCATATCTCTGTCTCCACCTCTGCTTACTCCTGCCCCATGTTACATTAATGCATGCTTGTGATTGAACTGATGAGGTGCATTTGTATTTGGTTTCACTGAACAAGTACTTTGCATATTTGTGTTTATTGTGCCCCGCCAGGCTTTCTGTGCCAGAGACCCCACTGCTGTTATCAGTATTTATATTCCTCATGTTTACATATTGATAAAACGATTTGTACACTGTTCCCCTGCTCAACAGGACAATTTTGTTACTCTGTTTCATCACAGCTTGTTATTTGGCTTTTTTTACGTGTATTACATTGTTATAAGGTCGATGGTGAGGGCAATGACTGTAGTTTTTTTTTTTTATTTGCCAACAAGGGCAACTCAGAGCTGCATAATCATAAAGGGTTTTTTCATTATAGAGCAGTTGCTGTGATTGCTTGATGTCCGCATCTTCACACCTCAAGCATTAGCATTACACACACACACACACACACAGTGTGTGAAAACACTCACTGGTTTACAAGTAAAATGAAGGCTTCACTCATTGGTTTAAGGGTAAAACGGGGACTTCAGTGAGTGGATGGAAGGTAAAACTGTGAAGACGTCACATTTCTGCAAGTCTGTGTTCTGCTTCTGAATAGGATCAACACATCTTGTACATAGTTTTAAAGTGCTGAATAGCAGATCTTATCAGCTTATAGAAACAAACAGACATGATTCAGTTACAAGGTTTCAGCAATCTGCTGCTGGTTGTTTTATGACACGTGTGTGCTGTTGTTCACTTTCTGCACCACTAATTTTTACTGCCTGTGTATTCCAAGTCCCCTTGTAAAACTGCCTCAGTCCTCAGCAATGTGCTGGTCAGATTGTGTGTGTGTTTGGGTTCAGTGATACGATGATAATCTTAGATCAATGAAAGAAAATGTAAAGGGATGCTACTATTACTAGTGACATATGGGAGCCTTGACAAGCAGCTGTAAAATAATTTATTCTGTTTATTTTAGCTTTAATGTAACCAATAAGGTTCATTTAACTGCTTATGTTAGAGAGACTGCTAGCCACTCAAGCAGCCAACTGCTCAAGAGAACTGGAATGGTTTTTGTTGGTTGTTTTATATACTGTAGAAATAACTGTTTCAGTCATAAAGGAATTTAGAACTACATTTTAGCTGCTAGCATGTCTGTACAGC
This sequence comes from Monopterus albus, assembly GCF_001952655.1. Taxonomy (NCBI): domain Eukaryota; kingdom Metazoa; phylum Chordata; class Actinopteri; order Synbranchiformes; family Synbranchidae; genus Monopterus; species Monopterus albus. Next base: position 1,704,159 of record NW_018127997.1, read on the forward strand.
TAGCCTGCCATGAATGTGCCTTTACGGTATCTCCCCAGTCTACTGTCCATTCTGCTTCATTTTTGCTGCTGTGGTATGTATTCATTTTTGTCTTTGAACAAGAAAAACAGGCTTTAAACATAGCCTGTTCTTCAGGGCTTTGTCATGATCCTTCTGTGACGTCCTGGCTGAAGCTCTGTGAGACATCCTGTTCTGAACCATGACACCTGCCCAACCATCAGCTGATTGTGTTTACCTGTGCCTCATTTGCTGGCTCTTTTAACCTGCCTTCTCCTGTCTTTCAGTTGCCAGATAGTCTCTCGCTGTATCTAGAGCGGTCCTGCCATCCTGTTACCTGAATCCTGTACCTATGATCACCGATGTTCTGCGTCTGATTTATACCTTTGTGTGTGCCCTGAGTCTGGCACCTGTTTGTGAACGCCTGTTGCCTGACCTGTTTTCTGCCTCTGGTTTATGCCTGTCCCATGCTAGTCAGTAAGTCTCAGATCTCTACTGTCTGAAGAGTGTTTTTGGAGAACATTTTGAACTCTAACTTTATATTTCTTCACATGCTTTTTTGACACTGGGTGACAGGTGGGGTACACACACAGTCTATCAGGGCTGACACTTAGAGACAGACAACCACACTCACCCCCAGTCAACCTAAGCTACATATTTTTGGACCTGAAGAGAACCCATGCAGGCACAGGATGGATGTAAACTCCACACAGGCACTGGGTCAGCCAGGGCTTGAACCCAGAACCTTCCTGCTGTGGGGTGACAACGCTAACCACTGCCTGCTTCCCTACAAACATAAAAACCATAATTAGACAACTGTGTTCTCTGATTCTGTTCCCAGTTGCATATCTGCCTGACTCTGCTACCGTCTGCCTGAAGGTATCTCTGGAATAGTCACCTGTTGCATCCTTTCATGGTGTCTCACTTCCCACTGGAAAGACCACAGTCAATTATCTGAACCACCATCTCCTGGTTTCCTCTTGCCCTAAGGAAACAACCACATATCCATGAGTACACTAAGTCACTGTCAAGAATTATTTGCACTCTTCTGCTATCTGCCATTACTCAGCAGCAGTCTGTGTACCTTAGGAGCTGTGGTTTGCCCAGTGGTAGAGCGCCTCCATCCTGTCCTGACAAAAATCTGCATTCAAACCCATTGGCTACAGTCAGCCCCAGAGTGGCTCTGCCCCATCTACATATCGCACAACTCACTGCCTTGCTCTGTTGTGTATTGGGGCCAAACACACACACACACACACACACACACACCTGACAGGCTTATTAAAACCTGTAACCATAAAAAAGTAACAGTTGAGAATTTTTCATTCACACTGACAAGAACGGGTTTTATTTTGTATCTTTTAAACAGCTCTTTAAACAGCTTTTAAGCATGACTTCTTATTTTGTCAATTCAGAGCTTAAAACTACTAGGAGCCTAAAATCCAAAGGGGAAAAGGTGTACTAAAACAGTGGTAATCACATAAAACATCCATACCAAATCAGGAGCATCCTGTCTCAAAGTGATGCTGAAAAGCTGGTCCATGCATTTGTTACTTCCAGGCTGGACTACTGCAACTCTTTACTATCAGGATGTCCCAATAATTCCCTAAAAAGCTTCCAGTTAATCCAAAATGCTGCAGCCAGAGTACTGACAGGAACTAGCAAGAGAGATCATATCTCTCCCATATTAGCTTCTCTCCACTGGCTCCCTGTAAAATTCAGAATAGAAT
>NW_018127997.1:1708008-1713756 GCF_001952655.1 Monopterus albus
ACACACACACACACACACACTTCAGGGCGGTCTTACATTCCTTCCTTCCTTTCTTCCTTCCTTCCTTCAAGCACGGGTCCTCTCTCTCTCACTGTATATATAGTCTAGATGAATTTTACGGGTCTATATGTAAACTAAGTATTTAACACTCTGATTGCATTGGGCAGTAAAGACTTACTATACACATTCCTAGTGTCTCATAGTTGTTTGTACCGCCTCCCTGAGGGTTGGAGCTCGAAGTGGCAGTACAGAGGGTGGGAGTGGTCACTTACACTCTGGACTCTGTTTAGTATCTGTGATTTTCCTACTATTTTACTAGCCATATTTACTATTCTCTGCAATTTCAGACTCTTCCTGACATTCATGCTTTCATACCACATGGTCATATTAAAAATAGAATGCTTTCCACAAAACTCTCATACACTATTTTTAACATTTGCTTACATAACTACATTGTGAGCTAACATGCTTTCATCTTAACCTGTATAAGAAGAGGCCTTTTCATATGCAAACACATGAATATAATTACATTTATTCAAGTACCATGTCAGATTTTCAGGTACTTGTACTTTGCTTGAACATTTGGGTTTTCTGGTACTTCACGCTTCAAATCAACTACATATTGTACTTTATATACTAGTACATTTATATGATAACTAGTTACTTTGCACATTCAGATTATTAATACAAAATTATGATTTATTATTGTAGATTACGCTAAATTTTTATTGATCCCTTGGAGAAATTAACAAGCTAACCAGCAGTATGCACAGCAATTCACTCTAACAAAACTAGCTGCAACATTAAAGAGATGTATATATTAATAATTAGAATCCAGTAACACAATAGACATCTTTATTCTTCTGCACTTTTACTTTACTATTCTGTTTAAGAAAAATTTTGAATGCAGGAGTTTTATTTGTAACCAAGTATATTTACAATGTAGTACTGGTACCTAAACTTAAAAATTTTAGTAATGCTTCACCCACCACTGGTCAGATCTTTGGGCAGGTTTGCACAAATAGATTACTTGTTAAGGATATAAAAAGACTGAAGTCATGTTTGCAACAACCAGTGTTGACAGTTGGTCCCATTATGTAACCACCTTCCTGCTAAACTAAAGTCATGATTAGATGGAACTAGTTAAAAAGTATTTTATTACCTTTCCCTTTATTGCAGGGTAATCAGGGGTTTGGAACTGTTTTTTGGTCTGATGCCATATGTTGAGGAGAAATAGTTACTAATAGTTACCAGTAGTTACTAATAGTTATTTCACATGGCCAGTAGGACAAAGTAATGAAATTTTGTCAATTGTCAAAATTGTATGTGTAAAACACAAGGCCGAGACAGAAGACTCAAATGACAAAGACATTTAGGCAGGCAGGTAAATTTGTATACAGTTTATAAAATAAGCAAGAAAAGCATTTACACTAAGGAAGTTAATGAGGGAAGTGGAGACTGGTGTAGTGGGTCTGGTCAATGGGAAAATGTGCAAGACATCACTGGAGAGAAAATCTGAGACCAGCTAGAGACTGGATGGTGAATGAAAATCTATATAAGAAACAAATGAAGACAATGACCTAGAGAGTTGTGAAGTGGCCAGCAATGAGTCCAGGTCTAAATCCCATAGAGCAGCTGTGGAGAGATCACAGAACATCAGCTGGGAGAAGGAACCCTTCAAATCTGAGACCTGGAGCAGCTGGCAAAAGAAGAGTGGTCCATAACTCCAGTAGAGGTGTAAGAAACTCACTGATGGTTACAGGAAGTGACTGATTTAAGTTATTTTGTCCAAAGGGTGTGCTACCAAATATTATGTTGAGGGTGTCAATAATTTTGTCTAGTTCATTTTTGGAGTTCTGTGTGGAATGATAGATAGATAGATAGATACTTTATTACAGACTCAAGGTCTAGATGTATAAATGCTAAAAAAAAACAATAAAACCATGAAACAATCAGCAATAAATAACAATAAAAAGACAACAAGAGCAACCAATAAACAACTACCTTTTTAAAAGGCAGGTATACCAGTGTTTCCAAAGTACTGAGGTATTTCACATGTCACTATATGCAATATTCATCAGCAGTAAAACTATGTTGTTTCCAGAACTATTCAAATGACAAATAAATTTATACATCAAATTTCTTAAAACAGCAGATAGTGTACTGATCCGAGATGACACAAACAATTCATCCATCTAAGCCCTTTCAGTAATAACCTCAAGGCATCATTATAGGACACTGTCAGTTTCCTAAGACTGCCTTTTTTTTATAATTAGACCATGATGTGCAATGTACAGGGAGGTACAATAAGCTCTAAACAAAGTCAATTTTACTCCATCCGAGCACCAACCAAATTTCCGAACCAACACATTTGCTTGTGCATACAACATGCAGCACTGCTGATACATATCCCCATCATCAGACAAGCAATCATTTATAACATGACCCAAGTACTTAACTTCATTACACACAGTTAAAATGTTACCAGATAACTAAAAAAAAAAGGGAATGCAAGGGACCTGTCCTCTTTTGTGCGGCATATCATAATAACACTTTTGGCAGATTTGGCTTTTTTTCTCTATTTTTGTTGTTCCAATGCAAACAAAAGAAATAAACATGAAAATACCAGATAATTTCAGATTGCAACAATTTTCTGGGAGAAGTGGTGCATTATCTGACAGAGATGCAGGGGTGCTGATATTTATGGCAGAGGTGATCCTAACATTCTGACCCTCTGATGTATGTAGCTGGGGAGCACAAAAATACTGAGACACTTCTAAATATAATGTAGTCCAATACAACACCACCTTTAGCTATGACATCAATAATAAACATACCACTGAATTTATGCATTTATGAAAATGAAAAACTGAAACACAGATGTTAAGGCGGAAGTGATGCATGGAATTGCATACCGTTGTACAGGTGTACCTAATAAAGTGGTCGGTGAGTGTTTAAAATATATGTACGTCTGTGTGTGTGTGTTTGTGTGTGTGTTTTGCATTCCATGGAAATTGTTATCTAAGACGAGAGTAACAGGATGTGCTGTTTTATCACTTCCTGTCAGTCCTACTTTGTTTAGGACTATATCACAGTAAGTAAAAGAAAAGAGGGGGAGGGCAAGAAAAGCTGAAAAATTGAAGGGATAAAGAGAAATTGATAAAATCCTGCCGTCTTCTCACACTTAAAATGTAAGTTCAGTGTCTGTAGGAGATTTTAAATGTGCTGAGCACATATGACTGATTACAGTGTTACCACTAGGTGAAAACACTATAATTCTGTAAGGCACTTTAAAAGAAGTTAAGGAATCACCAAAATGAAATGGATTCTTCCTCTGGGTAGCATAAATGAGTCATTTACATTATGCAATATCTTGTGCTGAAGCAGAGGTTTTGAAGTTAAGTCCAGTCCACCAAGAAATTATATCAAGTGTTGTAGAAGTACGTAGTTTGGCTCCCATTATTTCTTCACATGCTATAGTGAGTGAACAAATACAATCAGTTAATCAATAAATGAAAATGCTGCTATTTTCTTCTAGTATCCTGTAATCCTCATCCTTCCTAATGGAAAACAGTTTTTTGTCCAGTTTATTTCTGCCAGCCATGTCTCAGCTCAGCAGGAGCTGCTGCTGGCAGGACCAAAGAGAGGTCAGAACTTGGGCTGGTCTCACAAAGAAACACTATGACTATAGCTTAGATCTAACTAATAGACAGATTTTAGATAGATGTCTAAATGGATCTCTTGTAGCAATTTAGTTTAAGTAGAACTAATATGCTATGAATTCTGGGTATGTTAAGACTTCTTTCATACTAATTTTGGCTGACCAAACAACTGTATCAAATTTATGGATGTATTAAATGGAATTGCCCTGATCCTTTCACTCCAGCAGAAAATGACTAGAGGAAGCTTCCTGGTATTTTAATCAAAAGTATTATAAAAAAAAAACAAAAATTATGAGCCATGCTTTCCCCATTTTTATCACTTTAAATGATTATCACAATAGTTGCCCATCACCTTTCTTGTAGATTAGTCTACTCATTATTTCAGCTCTACTTGTATTTACTGACAAAAAGCATAATATTTTATATGATTTATATTCAAAAATCCTAATTTGTAAAGTAACTAGTAACTAAAGCACTTAGATAATTGTGGCGGAGTAAGAAGTACAACATTTCTCTTTCAATTTTAATAAAGTACAAGTATAAAGTGGCAAGAAAAGACAATATTCGAGTAAAGCACCTCAAATTTATACTTATTAATTTCAGTTTGTAACTACATGCTCTTCATTACATCCACCCCTGCTGGTAGGCACATTTATTCAAGGGGAGTGTAAAAATGGTTGGGGTGTGGCCAGCTGGGGTGGGCCTGATGGAACAGATATACTCCTAGTTTAATCAGTTGCTGTGTCTGTACAGACTTGTTTGTCTTGAACATTTTCTGTGTTCCTAAAGCATTTTCCTGGAGCCCTGAAGCTGCTGCTGCTGCTCTGCTAATGTGCTGCTCACCTCCTACATGGTGCCTTTGAGATTAACAGATTTCTTGTGTACCACTGAATAACTTGGTGAGAAGATGCTAGAAGAAACATTAAAAACAATATTGTTTTCTTTCTGTATACTCATCATGATGCCTACAGCAAGACTGTTTTTGTGCAATAAACATCCTGGTCCTCAGCCCAGTGAAGACAGTTTGTTCTCCTGCTGTTCTCCAAGCTTCTCAGGAAATAAGATTTTGCAAATTGAGGAGGACATGCAGTATTTTTGCCAACCCCAGTGGAAATTAGACTCTTGTGCTAGTGCCATGAAAGGAACCTTCAAGCCTTCCTTTGCTTTAGACAAAGTAACATGTTTTTCTACAGGTTATATAGATAACTCAGATAATACATATTCTTTATCCACATGGTCTCTCAAGCTCTCTATTCAGTTTTTCCCCTCTCACTCCTCTTTGACCTCTGTTTTTCCGTGTCTCTGTGTCTGTTGAGTCATGTGGAAGGTTTTTTCTTCAAGGTCTGTAACAGTCTGAAGTCAGTGATGGCACCCAGGGGATTTGCCTATCAGTAACAGCACATTTTCTCCTGTTCAAAAACAACAAGCTATCTAAGACCACATGTGTCTGCAGGGTGTATGACTGCACTGCTTTACTGAACATGTGTGTGTGTGTGTGTGTGTGTGTACATATTTCTGCCTTCCTTTCACTTCCTCCTTCTAAATGACAGCTGAACCAATTTCACAACAGTGACAGACAGACTGGATTACCACGCAAATATTGTCAGACAAATAGTCAAGGTTAAGATGATAAAAAAAACATTCAAATTTTAAAGGAGAAAGTTTTTTCACACCTTTGAAACTCAGTCTAACATGGCCTAGGTCTGTGCCTGTGTGAGTTTGTGTGTGTGTGTGTACTGAGACTGCTGCCTGTTGCTGCATTTATATTTGACTCCACATGTTTCACAGACAATCTGTTAATATTTGCACTCAAAAACCTCAAAGACTGCAGCTGACAGTCAACGGACTCTCAGCATGCATGGACACAAAGGACAAAGTAAGAAATACTCAAAAAAAGGAGAAAGAGTACTAAGTGGGAGAAAGTTCTGTAGTCTGAACAATCAGATGACCAACTGGATGTGCAATCGGTTAGGGCTCCTAAACTGCAGCACACTGAAACCATATTGTAGTATAGTAATGTCACATGTCTTCAGTAGTGACTATAGTATCATGGACAAATGTAATGTAAAATATTTTATTATGTTTC
>NW_018127997.1:1713786-1717331 GCF_001952655.1 Monopterus albus
TGAATACAAGAGACATGACAGTTGAAATATCTGTTCTTGGCAGCGATGCCCCCCTTTATCTGTGCAGGGGAATAGAGTTTTTAGACACAAACGTATTTTTGCATGCAGCTGTTATTGGTCTTTTACTGTATCTAACAGACCAACAACAAACACTGATACTGATAGAAATTGTTACACCCAACTGACAAAACAATATTATCTTAAGGTCCATTTAGTAGCTGTTTCAGGAGCTTTCAATTAAATCACATGATCTTAATCAGCACATAGGCAACCTGGTCTTCAGGAGATGAGAATCATGTCATATGATTGAAAGTCTAAGAACAGTTTTGGACCTTGACATTAGACAGTTTTGTCAACCATTCACAGATGTTTATTCATATTTATAAATGTTAATTTCCCACATCTTTAATTTGTATCTTTTTGGATAAATCTTTTAGAGGATGACAAATGGTCATATATAATGGCTGTGAAACTGCATCTGAACATCATTTCAGGGTACATCTGCTAAAAATATTTCTGCTTTTTTAGTATATTATTTATTTTCCACAGAAATTTCCAATGAAATTTTTACACTTACAAACAATTAATAATATATCTGCAGTCACTTTACTGGTGGCCATTCAACATTTCCAGCATGAGGAAGGGTCACAGTCTTTGGAAACCTTTGGAACCTTGGGATTTACACTCGAGAAGGGAGACAGGTAAGACTTCCTTTCTGCCAGTTTACTGAACTTGGAAAGGAACAGAAATATAAAAATAATTGCAATAACTTTGGGATAGCACCCTCTAAACCTTATATATATATATGCACTGTATGTGTGTAACAGAATAAAAGACAGAGAAAAGAGAGGAAGATGGACAGAGGGAGAAGTGTTTGAACATATGTTAACATTCCTTCTGGTTCCTTCCACTTGAAGGAGACAGCAAAGAGAGCTGACAGCCTCCAAGAGGTTTATGTCTGCTGGGCAATAACCATGTGTGCCTGAAGTGTGTGTGGTCTTGTACTTACTACATAGAGAGGATCAAAAAGTATGTTTTTACTACAAAGTGAGGACATTTTTGGAAAGTGAGAACATTTTGGCTGGTCCTCAATTTCTGAAACAGCTTTTTGAGGGTTAAGACTTGGCTTTAGGGTTCAGATTACAAGTAGGTTTAGGTTAGGGAATGCATTATGTCACTGAGTGTCCTTACATAGATAGAAGTGTTTGTGTGTGTGTGTGTGTGTGTGTGTGTGTGTGTGTGTGTGTGCGTGTGTGTGTTAGGGAGTGTACCAGTCTAAGTAGTAAATGTAGCTGAGTAAACTAAACACTGAGAGACACTCAAACACCCATCAGAGGTTTTGTCCTGCTGACAAGGTTCTTTACAGATGTACACACCCACCTACAACAGCCTTTTCAAGCCCACTGTCTGTGACTGTTAGCTCAAACAGTATAACTCTAGTAGTTCATTTCAAAACAAGCTGCATTTAGATACATATGCTGAATCTCTTTTGCCCTATTGTTTTAAAAAGAATTCTCACCATTAGATGACTTCTAACTTTCAATGATTTCATGGTCATTTCAAAGAAGGATCATACTGATGATGAAATTATAATAATCTTTTTTTGTATTGTTTGATATTTTCCTTTCCATCATAGAGAAACTACTGACCAGATACAGTGAAACAGGTTTATTTGCAGTATTTTCTCTCAGTAACTGGTGGTTGTTCTTCAAATTAACAAAGCTAATAAAAAGATGGCATGATATGACAGGCTACATAGCATGGATGCATCAAAGCATTTTGATATGTGCATGTATGACCTTGTGTTGTACTGTATGTATGCAAGTGACTTTAAGTCAGACACAATAAAATACAGAAAGGTAGTGTGTATGACAAAATTTTTTGTGTAATAATAATGATGAGAAGACAGTGAGGGTAGTAGCTCAAATGTCTTTAACGCATATACACACATTTTAATCTAGTGTTTCTGGACAAATCTAAAAAACTCTAACTACAGATGAGAGTAGCTACATAAGTCTAGAGAAGGTTAGTCCAGTGGTCTTTATACATTCTCTGTGTCTCCACCTGCAGGTTAATGTCAGTCAGTACTGCCACACAATCTGTTACTTGAACTGTTTTATTTTTTCTTCAGGGTGCTGGACAATGACTTTTTGCTGCAGTTCCTTTGATCCAAGAGGGTTAGGGGGAGGCAATATAAATAACTTTGAACTTCATCCCAAATTTTATAAAGAATAAATAAATCAAAATGATAGAAATATATACAATTTGTAACATTGACATAACTGTATATAATTATGCTGGAATCCTGTGGTCCCAAATATGGTTAATAGATCATAAATCAGATGAACTTTCTAATGTGGTATTTTTTCCCACTGGTCATATATATATAAGGTTTCCTGCTTATTGACTACATATGAAAATGGACTCTTCCAGACCTCAAAGACCTTTATAGCCACATAGTGTAAAAAATTATTTATGAAAATCAATAAACCTAGACTGCCTAGAAGTTGCCAATATACCTCTAAAACGATGCCTGCTAAGTAGCAGATATATAGAAGTACTTCTAAGTTTCCATACATAGCTGATTAATGCATTGCTTTGTAAAGATAATACAGCAGAACCTTACCTCACATATTGTAATGCCTGACAGTGTGCTTCAAGAGGGGATTTAAAAGGAGCACCAATCTACAATCTAGGTTAAAGAGCAGGCAACTTTGAAACATGTCATTCCACACAAAATCTGCACAGTGGGGACAATGTAATAAAACTAGCATTGACACAAAGCAAAAGGCCACAGAGGATGATTTAAGTAAGGGAGAGACCAGGTGCACAATAGGCCTGCTGCTATAGCTAAGAAGGCCCATTTGACCTTCCGGGGCGGTGACAGTGCTGTGGTGGGTAGAGCAGTCATCTCCGAACCAGAAGGTTGAAGGTTCGAATCTCGGTGCCTGTAGTCGAAGTGTTCTTGACTAAGACACTGAACCCCCCATTTCCCCTGATGGTTAGAGCCATCGGTTGAGTTGGCACCACAGATGGCTGCCATCGGTTCTGTACCAGAAATAAATTCCTTGTGTGTAACATACTTGGCCAATAAAGGTGATTATCCATATCATCCAATCCTACTGTGATTGGCCAGGTGTTAGGTAACCAGGACAAGATAAACCCAAATGCAAGCTTCTGACTCAAAAGTAGTTTGTCTTTATTTAACTGTTAAGAAATGGGCAAAGCAGTGCTGGAGAATGAGAGCGATGGAAATCACGAGTGCTCTTGGTATAAGACCTACACCAGGGAAGATTGGTAATAACAGATTTGGCAACCCTCCTATGAGACACAGCGATAAGGTAAGAATGGGCACGACACAGGTTTTCAGAAACTTTGAGACTGAGTGCAAGTAACAACTCATGGTGGTGCCTTCAGGTTGTAAAGCAGTGTCAAAGCCTCCTCAAACATATTGCATCAACAATGGTGCAGTAATGAATCTCTCCACAACTGGGTTTGGGCAGAGGACACCATACAGCAGGCAGTGGAGGAGACCCGGGACCAGG
>NW_018127997.1:1718294-1728104 GCF_001952655.1 Monopterus albus
TGAGGTGTACAGGTCCTCCATGGAGGACAGGCTCACACCAATGATCTTTTCTACAGTCCTGACTGTCCGCTGAAGTCTGTACTTGTCCTGTTTGGTTGCTGAGCCAAACCAGACAGTGATGGAGGTGCAGAGAACAGACTCAGTGATTCCTCTGTAGAACTGTATCAGCAGCTCCTGGGGCAGGTCGAACTTCCTGAGCTGGCGCAGGAAGTATATCCTCTGCTGTGCCTTCTTGGTGATGGTCCTGATGTTGGAGGTCCACTTCAGGTCCTGGGAGATAGTGGAGCCCAGGAATTTGTAGGACTTTACTGCTGATACAGTGCTGTCAAGTTCGATGAGTGGAGGTAAGGTGGTGGTGGGGAAGGGCGAAGGGGGGGTCTTCCTGAAGTCCACTGTCATCTCCACTGTTCAGTGTGTTCAGCTCCAGGTTGCTGTGGCTACACCACAGGACCAGCTGCTCAACCTCTACCCCACAGGACCGGCTGCTCATCCTCCCGTCTGTAGGGGTCCTCCGAGACGCAGTCGTTGGTGTAGAGTGAAAACAGCAGAGGGGAGAGCTCACATCCCCGAGGGGGCCTGTGCTTATTGTCCAGGTGCAGGATGTGGTTTTCCCCAGCCTCACCTGCTGCTTCCTGTCTGTCAGAAAGCTAGTAATCCACTGACAGGTGGGGGCAGGCACAGTGAGCTGGGTCAGTTTGGAGTGGAGGATGTCCGAGATGATGGTGTTGAATGCTGAGCTGAAGTCCACAAAGAGGGCCCGTGCGTACATCCCTGGAGAGTCGAGGTGTTGCAGGATGTAATGCAGTGCCATGTTCACTGCATCGTCCACTGACCTGTTTGCCCGGTAGGTAAATTGCAGGGGGTCTAACAGGGGGTCAACGATGTCCTTCAGGTGGGCCAACACCAGTCTTTCAAAGGACTTCATATCTACAGATGTCAGGGCGACAGGTTTGTAGTCGTTCAGTCCACTGATGGAGGTTTTCTTTGGGACTGGAATGATGGTGGAGCATTTGAAGCAGGAAGGGACTTCACACAGCTCCAGTGACCTGTTGAAGATGAGTGTGAAGATGGGGGCCAGCTGATCAGTGCACACTTTCAAGCAGAAGGGGTCACACCATCTGGGCCTGGTGCCTTTCTGATCTTTTGTTTTTTTTAAAGAGGCCACACACATCCTTTTCACGGATTGCTAGAGGTGGGGGGCTGGAAGGAAGGGTGGTAATTGTTGGGGGAGCGGCTGATTGTCAAACCTGCAGTAGAACACATTCAGGTCGTCTACCAGTTGATGGCTCCCCTCAGCAAGGGGGTGTTCTTGTAGCCAGTGATGCTTTTGAGGCTCCCCCACACAGATGACAGGTCGTTGGCTGACACCTGAGCTTTCAGCTTTTCAGAGTAGCTCCTCTTTGCTGCTCTGATCTCCCTTGTCAGTGTGTTCCTGGCCTGGCTGTACAGAGTCCTGTCCCCACTTCTGTAAGCCTCCTCTTTGGCACGACAAAGCTGCTTGAGTCTTGCTGTAAACCAGTGATTGTTGTTGTTGTATGTGCAGAAGGACTTTTTGGGCACACACACATCTTCACAAAAGCTGATATAAGATGTGACGGTGTCAGTGAGTTCATCCAGGTCTGTAGCTGCAGTCTCAAATACACGCCAGTTTGTGCAGTCAAAGCAGGCCTGTAGCTTTGACTTTGCCTCCTCAGTCCAGCTCTTCACTGTTTTGACTACATGCTTTGCAGGCAAATGGCTGGAAAGTACTGCAGGAAGCAGGCAACTATTTGGCACTGAGGGGAAAACAGAAACATCTTAAATGTGTATGTACACATATATGGACTGTGCACACACATCTCAGTGATGTAGAAAGAAATTCTTGATAAAATGATATAGTTATGTATTTGCAAAACTGTTCAAATAATTGTTTAATCTGTTTGACCTTTGTAAAGATTTGACGTGACATGAAGTAAACTAAGAACGTACTTGGCTACAACAAAAACAAAATGATAACGTATACGGGCCTGGAGACAAAGAAAGAACTGGCAGGGGAGTGAACAGTGAGCAGTAGTGATGGCCATCTGACACCGCTGCTCCAATACAAGCTTCAAACTCAAAGAGGCATTTTCCACAAACCACTGCTTTGATGCTTGCTTCGTTGCAGAGAAAGACACATGACCGATAACGTTCAAAGCAGAAATGGCTTTGGTCCCCTGAGTGAATCCCATGACTGGTTCAAACAGTTGATACTGCTTTGTAATGTGAGACTTTGCTGTGTGCGCCTCAGCAAGGTCGTAGGCCTGTGAAAGCACTTTATACATGACAGATCCTCCCTTGGAAAGATGTGATGATCCTCTGATCTACTAGAAAAAGCACAACAATATTTACCCACACTTGTTTTTGCTAGCTAGGCTATGAACGTGTGTTTTCAAAAGCCGGAGAGGTTGTCAGCAAGAAAAGAAACTGACTCAGTCCAAAAACAGTGGACAAACTTGTTTCTCAATAATCTTTGATTCTCCATCCCATGCACATAATCACACCCTGTCCTAGTTACATAAGCACCATCCTTGCACATCCTCTGTTTCCTCAAGCAGGGCTTCTCCCAACTACTACACTACATACGTTTATAAAATAAACCGACCGATTAATCAATCTTTACAAACTTGTATTTACATCATTCACACAAAGCCTAGTTACACCCATCACATAATTCAGATATTGTTTTGCTGTCTCCTATTTTGCCACTAGATGTCACTGAAACAAACCTTTGAATGAATGAACCCATGCTCGATACAATTGATGAAGTGGTTTGATACTGGTTCATTGCTTCATTTGGACATCACTAGTGAGCAGTGTATAAATAAGGAGGGGACTAACGAGGCGCAGCTGGTGGGAATCAGTGAAGCGGGACAGGTGTGTCTAATAGTGCAATCAGTGCAAGGGAGCTGACTAGTGTGAGGAAAGGAAAAGAGGACGGTGCCGCCGGGCAAACCTGACACAGTCCATACAAAGCAATTCATTACACACAGAATTTTGCCTGTATACTGAAATTTAAGTACTTATGTGTACTTAAATTGTGCTGCTCTATTAGGCCATGGCCAAAGTGTTTATTTGTCATATGCACAGTTAGGAAACATGTTTCCCTGTACAATGAAATTCTTACTTTGCCGTCCACATGAATGTCACACAATACAAGTGAAATATAAAGTAGATGAGCAATAACATAAATCTAAATAGGCAGTAACACAAATCTAAGGCACTTTAAAGCAGCAATTGAAGGAAGCAAATAAGAATACAACAAGAACTGTCAGGTCTGCTTGGCACAACCTGCCTCTCTTCCGCCTTTCTCTCCTTTGCTCTCTCAATCCTGCGGGAACTGCACCTCAGCTTTGTTGTATTTCAGTAATTAGTGACTTGTTTGTCAGTGCGCACAGCTGGGGTGTATCCCAATGATTACCTTCCTCCTTATTTATACCTCTGGCAGACGCTCTGTCATTAACTTACCTAATGCGCATACCCCGTATCAGCCCTATATTCGTGGTATGTATTGTATGTCATTTTGTTTTCCATGCTGACAGTGCCTGTGCTGTGGATAGCATTTTGTATGTTGGTTATGTTGTTTTATGTTTTATGTTTATAGAAGGCCACGCTGACAGTTTCTGTGCTGTAGACCTCTTTGCATGATTTGTTTCTACAAGCTTAGCGATGGGTACCTAGAATTCAATGGTGACAGTTCCTGTGCTATTGTTTTCTTTGGTCGTTCGCCACCCTCTTATTTCTTCACCTATCCGTCCTCATCCTCCTCCTCTCCTGGTTCCCGCCTTCAGTCAATCTACTCTCCTATTTGTTCTGGTCTCCTTAGCTGCCCTTCCCTGGTTGTATGTATTGTGGACTCTGTACTATGTTGTTTTTCCCCATTAAATCACCTTTTTCACTAGCACCTGGGTCAGCAATCTTGAGTCCTGCCTTAGGTCTCCCTCATCCTCCCGGTGAGGGGGACTAAACCCTAACAAGAACATATTATAATGCAGAGATAATATATGCTACGTGGGAGCTGTGAAGTGCAAATATTCAGCAGTGAGTGTGCAATTATGTATGTGCAAAATGAGTGTACAGACAGAATTACATGAGGCAGATCCTGAGTCTGCTGTTTAGGAGTCTGATGGCAGAGGGAAGGAAAGAGTTTTTCAGTCTAGAGGTCCTGCATTTCACACTTCTGAGCCTCCAACCAGAGGGCAGGGGTTTGAACAGTCCATTCTGGGGGTGGGTGGGGTCCTTGAGAATGGAGGCAGCTTTCCTACGCACCCTGTGGTGGTATTATTTTGCACACATTTGAGTTAACATCTTCAATTTGTCAGCTCATGACTAACCTTCCACAGTGAATTCAAAGAGGCACACATCAAACATGACACCTTTTCAGTGTAGTCACCTTTACATTAGTTTGATTATAGTTTCCTCCGGTGAATGATATGAGCTTGATGAGCTATGAAACTATGACCTTAACCTTCAAATTTCTGTAAGCAGGTGTGCAGCAGGTTTAAGTTAAACCTCAGATATACTGAACTCCAATGGAACTTCAGTTTCTACAGGAAATCAGTGGTATATCCATACATGTGGCTTAATGCATTTTGTCTCATAAGAGGGCTTTTCAGGATTGTGAGCGTGTGACTGACATCTTCTTCAGGGCTGATTTATGATCTCGGAGAACTTAGTCTTAGTTCTTTGTAGGGAACAACAGCATTTATCAGCAAACTACTGCTATTGATGACTTGAACAGCCTTGCAAACTAATTTGGGTTCTGTTGTCAACAGCTCAGCTAATTTAACAGACCCAACTGTTGCTCTGTTACCTGTGGTTAAGCCTTAGGACAGGTGTTGTCAGGAATAAAATCATTTGCACACTTAAATCCCAATTAAAATGATTTAATCTTTTTTTTTTAAAAGACTACTGGATGAATTCATGACTACTGTGTTACTTAACAATGCAACATTTAGCTTAAGTACAGGTCAGCTTTGAAGTTGTTAGGTGTTCTTTTATTAGTTATGCTAGGCTAACACTTTTCACAGTGAGCAGTTTTCATTTTATTTAATTTGTAGTATTTAAAAGTAGTAAGGCCAGAGACACACTAAGCCAGCGGTCAACCATCGGCCAATGTTGGACTGCTGGTGAGCATCTGCTGGGGCTCATCCTCCCGGCGTGTCCTGCACGGTTGCCACTTGTCGGTGAGAGAGAGAGAGAGAGGACCAATTGGCTGTTCAGCTTAGCAAATCAGTGCATGAGAATAAAACAGTTTGGGAAAGCCACTTCAGCCTGTCACTGTAGTGTCCATGATTTCACCCATTTAATGCATTTTCTCCTTGGTTTTTCACCTCCACAACCTCTTATTTTCTTCCACAACCAAAAGACCAAGGGCAGAGAACAGCAGTGTCATTTCTAACTTCTTATCAGACATATTCTCATTTGGAAGAAGCTATAACCAGCAGCTGTTTTGAACAACAGCTGCTTTGTTTACACTTGCATTTTCACTGTTTAGCTCTTCCTCTGTCCCTTTCTGGATGGTGAATATTGATCCCACCACCTGCTGGTAGGGGGAGTTATTTCTGTCATGTAGTCTGTGTGGTGTGTTCAAGTGTCACTTTTTCAAGCCAACTGGCCCAGACAAAGTTGACATGAGGTGTTGCTAGTTGGTGTGTCTCTGCCCTAAGACTTAAAATATGATCCAGTGGGCCCCAGGCCTTACCTGAAACATCTGGACAACCTCCCTGGCATTAGCAGCGGACTGTTCCCATTCCAGGATGTCCATTAATACTACTGTATGTGTTTGGGGTGTAACTTACAATGGAGGTCAGCAGTTGTATAACAGCCTGAGTTCCAGACAGACTCGGGAAGCTGGCAGGAAGCTGGCAAAGCATAGAAAGGAAGCACACATGGAGAGAAGAATAGGCACGGTGACAGCTTGGGGACACTCACTCCTCTGATCCACATATCCTCTTTCAAACAGGACATATGCACAAAAGATTATTCCTCAGTACAAATTATGCATCATCCTTTTCTCCAGAGTTTACTGAGAAAATTCCGATATAGACAGTTTGTAAGGGCTGGCTATTGTGAATCAACATACTATAGCTTAAGAAAAGTTCTGTCATGGTTTATTATACTGACACAACCAATCCGATGCTTGATAAGCCACAATTTCCGGAAATAGATTAGAATTAAGTAAACCAATTGTTAGCTATTGTGGTGTCTGATCGTAAAACACTTGGGCTGTTTAGAAAGGCAATGGCAAACTGTGAATTTCCAACTTTTATACAGTCAATGATCTCCAATATAAGAGAATATTGCCATATACTAGAAGATATAATACTACCACTACTACTTTCGCGTTTTCCTATTAGGGGTTGCCACAGCAAATCAACTGTTCCCATGTATACATTTGACACATGTTTTATGCCAGATGCCCTTCCTGACGCAACCCAAATTGGGATACTAGAAGATATACTAGAAGATCAGAAACATTTTGTTGTATAAAGTTGTACAATAAAGGATTATCTTATCTTATGTTGACTTGAGTGTGTGTGTGTTCTTGTACTTGCTACATAGAGAGGACCAAAAAAGGCAATTTATTTATATATATGTATGTGTGCACATTTTTTTTCTGTTTCTTTAACTTGTGGTTTTGTTTTCATGCTGTTTTTATATTGTTGTGCACATCATATTGCTACAAAGTGAGGACATTTTTGCCAGTCCTTAGTTGGTAAAACACCTTTATGAGGTTACGACTTGGTTTTAGGGTTCAGGTTAGCTTCAGGTTAGGCTTAGGTTGGGCTTAGAGTAAGGGCTGGAGTTAGGCATTTAGTTTTGATGGCGATGGTTAGGTTAAGGGGCTAGGGAATGCATTATGTCAGTGAGTGTCTTTACAAAGATAGAAGTATGTGTGTGTGTGTGTGTGTGTGTGTGTGTGTGTCCAACAGCTGCCCACATGCACACTGGAAAACAATAACAGCGACCTTCTACAGTGCACAAAATGAGTGCCGTGTTTACTCCTCTGGCATGCTGGCAGTGTGGACAATCTGCACAGGCTCAAATTTTGGCCTGCTCATGGTCATCTGCACTGAGTTGGTATGGACCCTTGCAGAGTTTGACAGATGGTATAAATTTTCATCACACAGGCCCAAGTGGATGCAAAAACCATGAACTGACCTTTCCTTAATCTCACAAAGGAATTATTTTGCTCATGGAGGTTTGAAGTTGAGGACAACCAGCCCAGTCATCACACATTTTAGCTCTGGTGTCACACTTTCCTCCCTGTACTTAGCAATGCTTCCATTGCTACAGTAATGAAAAGAAGACAAAGTGTGGTGAGAACTTGTGGCCAAATTCAGAAAGTACAAAACAACAGAGTGTGGTACATGTAGTTAGTTAGTTTGGTTACTAGAATTACTTTAGAGTCATTTTGTGCACTTGGAATTACTCTATGCAAAAACCAAAAACTGTACACAGGTCTCTTTAGTGTCATGCAGCTCAGCACAATAATTCAATCCCTTATAACCAGCATTACCTAACTTGATGTGGGTGGGGATAATCATGCCAATTTTGGTTTTGCAGGGTGGTGACATGGTGGGTTTTTTGAGGTAGGATGTAGAGGGAGGTAAGCTTAACTGTGGTCATCAGGTGAGCACCCTCCTTCATTGGTGTTTGAAGATGGGCCCACATTGTTCAGCATTTGCTGTCAGCTCAGCATACTTAAGGCTCTTCCATTAGTAGGCCTCCTCCATGGCATCTTTCCAGGGCACAGTTAGCTCCACTATGATGGCTGTGCTGATAGAGGGCCAAAGCACAAGATCTGGTCTTAGATTTGGTGTTGTGATCTTAGCTGGGAAACATAGTCGCTGGTTCTGGTAGACCAGCAACATCCAGTCTCGTGCCCCGCCCAGTTGGCCAGTGTGTGGCTTAGATGAGATGCCTTTGTTGTACATTTCACATCTAAATTGGATTAATGCACCAACAGTTCATACTGACACACCTCCAATAGTGTTGGAAGCCCCCTCCTCCCACACCTCTCTGACACTGACCAAAACATAACATACAAATCTCAGGATGAATTCTTGTGATCTTTTGAATGGTTGTCAGTGTCTGTCATTAAAAAGATGATAATTATAAAAGAGAAAGAAGAAAATGCCAAGTCATTCAATCAAGGAAAAACCTACCAACTGCAGAGATGAAGGACAGGATGTACAGCTGGACATCTAGGCCATTAATGCCATTATTATCACTCTGATGCAGCACTATTACTTTCACAGATGCTAAATGAATGAACTATCAACTGATTTCCATGAATATGTTTACATGACTGCCACATTAAGGTGCTTGGTTTAAAAAGCTCCACAGTCATAATAAGGCAATTTATAAAGGTACTGATTTGTGAATCAACTGGCACTAGTGCTAGTTTGCTGCTGGTTTAGTAGTCCTGCAATAACTAACCAGGGGATTGCAAGTCACTGACAGTAAAGAGCAAGGAATTTTTAACCAGTAATATAATGACTTTTCTTACAAAGTGTGAGCATGTGTGTTTAAGAAAGAGAAGTCTGTCTAAAAGATTTCTAATTATATCATTTTTAAAATAGCCAATCAATGATATTTCCTTTTTTCTTTTGGGAACACTAGGTTTATATGAGACAGAGAAGGAAAAATATAATTTTGTACTGTATGTGTGGGGGAGAGAGTGCATTAAATGCATTTACCATTATTTTATCTGTCTGCTTGTATCTCTACATACAAATGGTTACATTCTACATTCCTTCCTCTTTCACCTATTGTGTAGCATCAAGCCATCTGTATGTCTGTTCCTGCAACTTTGACACATTTCCTGTGTGTGTGTGTGTGCGTGTACATGTCTTCATTATAATGCGTGGACACATTTTTGTTCAACACCATCATTGTGAGGACATGTTAGCTGGTCCTCACACCTTCCTGGTGCTTTTTGAAAGTTAACATGTGAGTGTCCCCCCAACTATAGTAATAAACGACTGTGTATGTGTGTGTGTGACCCACTTCTTGTTTATAGTGAAGTAATAAGGAAACTCATAGTCAGGGTTTTTGTAAAGAGCCTATTGTCAACTACTATGTCCACACTCCTGATGGGTCAATCCATTTTGAGAAGAATGGCAGGAAATAGAAAGCGGTTGTGTAACCTGGTCAAGGCCTGCTGCCTTACTCAAAATGAAGTTTCATAAAACATGGTAACCTTTCTGTGGTACCATTTATTTTTATGGACAGCTCTCAAGTGCCTCGCTTACACACTGATATAATGTGACAGCTGAATCAGATATTATTTATTACACCTTACAATAACCAAATATTAGGAGACTAACATTATCAAATCAAATCAAATTTTATTTGTATAGCACCAAATCACAACAAAAGTCATCTCAGGACACTTTACAAAGTAAGGTCTAGATATTACTGTTATTACTATTATTACATAGGGAAAACCCAACAAATCCCCCTTAAGCAAGCACTTGGCAACAGTGGGGAGGAAAAACTCCCTTTAACAGAAGAAACCTCCAACAGACCCCGGCTCTTGGTGGGCGGCCTTCTGCCTCAACTGGTTGGGGTGAGTGGATAGAGGAGAGACAAAAGAAGAAAAGCAACAAGACACAACAAACAATCAAACACTGATCAGGTCGATGTGGCTGGTGACTGCTCGTCAGAGACGTAGAGCTCCAGGGCCAGGGCAACCTGCAAAAAAGTACAGGGAGAGAGAGAGGACACGCTACGGAGAGAGGAGACACAAAGTTAGTGATGTGTAATGGTGGCATATAGAAGCAT
>NW_018127997.1:1730444-1748084 GCF_001952655.1 Monopterus albus
TCTATGAAGCCCACGTTATTTTCTGGGCACCACCTAGACAGCCAGCGGTTGAATGACGACATGCGGCTAAACATGTCATCATTGGTCACATTGGGCAGGGGTCCAGAGAAAACTATGGAGTTCGACATTGTTTTAGCGAAGTTACACACCGACTCAACATTAATTTTAGTGACCTTCGACTGGCGAAGTCAGGAGTCATTAGCACCGACGTGAATAACAACCTTACTGTATTTACGTTTATCCTTAGTCAATTATAAGAGGAAATCTAAGTCTCTGGCTAATTGTAATAACATACACATAAACACAAACAGACATTCACACACTAATAATAAACTTCAAATAGTAATAAGATAGTAATTAAAAAAGTATTTATCTGTCTGTCTGTCTGTCTGTCTGTCTGTATAATGTTAATCTCCTAATATTTGGTTGTTGTAAGGTGTAATAAATAATATCAGATTCAGCTGTCACATTATATCAGTGTGTAAGCAAGCCACTTGAGAAATGTCCATAAAAATAAATGGTACCACATATGGGGGTGATGATGATATCTCCCCCCTGACCTGGGTCACCCTTGCTGGAGCATTCGTGTTGTACCTCGTCAGTCTCTAGCTGTGATAGCAGGTGCTTCTTGCGGATGTATATATATAGATAGATATCTATATATATGTATGTTTGTCAATTTTATATACATACAGTATATATAAATTGATTTACAGACTGAAACCTGATTTATTACAATTTGTGATTATGAGACATAATCGAAACTGACATGACATGATGTGACTTGAATTTCATGACTTTTCTTTGCCTCCTCTTTAGCTCTTCCTTGTTTTTATCTTCTCAGTTTTGTAATAAATGTGAACTGTTTTCAACTTTTTATTGTTATTTCTGAGTTGTGTATTTGAGTGTGGTCAAATCTGAGCCTTGACACTTACTTAAACTACTCATTAACAGTCTGAGTTTCAATACACTCTACATCCTTTCTACTACTCTACATCAGATTGCTGACAGTGTTTTGAATTTGTATCTGGTGGATAAAGCCAACAGGCTTCAGACAGGCTATAACAAGTAATTCTTCAGGATTTACAGAAGATACAACCGTTAACACAGGGAGCAGCTATAATTAGTGCTGTTGGTTTCAAAGTCCAGTGAATCACAAGATGTCTTTTTCCTGTTGCACCCTCTTTTCTGCTGACCATAGCCGGTGCCCTGGAATTCACCACACTCACATACAGACAAATTTTTAAGCGTCCTTTTCACTCACACAGGCAGAGACCTAATCCTCATAATTGGAGTGTGAAGAGCGAAATGGCCAGTGACAGGGTCCATGCTGCTTTACCTGACCCTCCCAGTAAATGTGAAGAGGGGAACAAAGAAGAGGAGAAAACTTTCGGGAACATTTTTGCAGAGTTAGAATGTGTGGATCTGCCCCTAGGAACCACCTTAAGGTAAACTCAATCAGGACGCAATTTTTTTTTTTACATTTTATCTGCAGTCACAATTGATGGTGGACTCATTAAATCCGACTCACAATGTAACTGATTTAAAATGTTGACTGATCGTATACTGTGTGTACATCAAGACATGCCTTTATGGGCATCTACTTTGTATGTGGAAACATGAATGTGCTATATTTATTAAGGAAATGCACATTTGCTTATATTTGCTTAAAATGTCAAAGGTGCAATTGAACTTTTAGTACAATGTACTTTTAAAAACACTTTAAGCATGTAAGAAATTGGTTTGCAGCTGCATGCAGCAGCAGTGCTTGAATGCTTATGTGTTGGTTTTGCTCCAGGCAACCAGCCTACCATTTTTCAAGCTGTATCCAACCAGTTGTCATTTGTGCAGTTGACTATAAAAATCTGCAGACACTCATGCATATTTTTGTGACATTAGTCTATAAATCTATATTTTTATTTACAAGTGACAATTACATTAAGACAAAAATATACTAGAACTGAGCACCAATCAAAGATGGGGCAATAAAATTAGTTGGGTCCATCAAAGTAAGGACAGCGCCTTAATAATGAAGTAATTTATACATGCTTTCCAATCCCATTGGTGTTATATCTAATTTGATTATAATATAGTCCATTACTTGCTAGAGTAATATCAATTCTACATTTCAACAAGGTAGCGAACAACCAACAACCAGTTTGGTTTTCGTGCTGTCCACAGTATTTCTGGGTTAAGACTGTGTATTTCAATTGCTGTTAGCAGCTGTACTGTAAAGTACAGGATGTGTGGAAACAAAGATGCTGTCACTGAATTCATTATAGCTGTAGTGCCTCCCACAGGGCAGACCTCATCCTGACCTGTACTTCGCTGTAGCTGCGGTGATAGCATAGCATAAAACACATAACAATCATGGCGGAGAATGAAACCCTTGAGTGTATAACCGAACACGAGCGGATTTTACAAGAAATCGAGAGCACAGACACGGCTTGTGTCGGTCCCACTCTTCGGTAAGATTATATGGCTTCTTAGAAAGTGTTTACTAACCGCGATGTGTGTGGTTTTTATTTGCATCGCTTAGATTATCAGACCTTTGTTCATGAGGCAGCCTAGCTAACCTAGCCACCGGCAGGTTAGCGGTTTTAGCCAACAGGATATGGTGCTGAAATGAGGAATGAGCCTAGCTGGCTTGTTAGCTAATAGGCTAACATTGACAAGTGTTTCAGTCCGTTTAATGCAGCTTTTGTAAGCCAAAAACGCGTTTGTGTGTGATTTCCCCCCCCCTCCTGGCTCACGATGAACACTGAACGACTAGGTGACCTGTCAAAATATAAACATCATTTGTGGGTGTGGCTGTGGTACTATACATCTTGATGTCATTATGTAGCTGATGCTGGCTAACGGTGCTAACAGGTTCTGCTAGTTGTTGAGCAAAGCCAAAATTAAAGCTACTGATATCCTATTATAGCATGGTTGGATGAGTCATTCTCCTGGTGTTGTGTTGTGGCAGCCTAAGAACTTGATAACGGTGCAATTGGATGTTGAATTGCTTAACCTAATGTTCTCTAGTACACGGCGTTGGTTATGGCAGGTAACGCTAGTTAACTTACCAAGCAAGCATAACCAGTGATATCAGCCATATTTCAGCATACTAGGGAAACCAATTAATATATGCTTCGAAGGACCTAATGTTAAGATAGTTCCTGTTTCAATGGCTCTTTTATTATGTTCTCAACACTGTCATTGTGTTAACAGTATAGAGCGTCAAGATTAGTTGTTACAAAATGTCACTGGCACACTTCCTCAACCTTTGACTAATCATTTAACTCTCCTGCGTTTTAAAGTCTAGTGTCAGCTTTTTAAAAGCCACTTTAAAGCCATTGTTTGCAGTTTGAGACAGTTATTCTTTTTGCCTTCCTGAAGTGGAAAGTCTTAATTTTCAGTGTTGAGGATTAGCATCATAATCGACTTCTAATACTTACAATATCAGTGAATAGAACTAATGTTAAAGTTAGATGAGACAGATTACAGTCCAGACCATAGACTATAAAGAAGGATGATGTGACAGCTCCCAAAAGTGAAGCCAGCAATCTTCACCTAGTGGCAGTGTAGGTCAAAAACTCCACCCCATCTATGTTACTGAATGGGACACCAGCCAAATGAAAAATTCACAGTCCAAATCAAATAAATGTTTTCCCTGAGGTGATTTGAGTCATTTTTGGTAGATATTATCATGCTGATTTAGGTACAAATGGTCACTCCACTTCTTGGTTAATATAGAATCTGGTTGTAAAATCTATCACAAAAAGAAGATGGCAGCCACAATGTTCACTTTTTTGTCTTAAGTTTTGCATAGTGGAGGAAAGTGATGGTGCATCATGTATATGCATACAGTCTATGAATTTGTACCATGTAGGGTTGCAGCAGTATTCCAGTTTTACGGTATATCACAGCAGACAGGCGGCAGAGGAGACTGATATCATCAAACTCCATCCACCAAAAAAAAGAAGTTCATAACTTTAAAACCAAACAATAAAAGGTATGAACGTATATAAATGTTGGCCATAAAATGAACTATCAAAATAATTTACCTCTGACTTACAAAAGTACTTGCACTAATCCTGATTTGACCCCAGAAACACACACAAACTTTACTGGCCCACATAAGTGAGTGTGTCTGTGTCTGTCTGGTGTGTGCATAAGTGAAGAGAGGCTCACGCTGGTTGTGCTGTCGTGCACCTACAATATAAGCTTAAACAATTTTCATAATTTTTTAGATCATTGTGATGGCATTTCTCACTATTGTCATTCCACACTTACATGTAACACAGTGTGATAGTACATTTATTTACTCTAAGTTAAGGATGTGAATACTTCTGCTACTGGTGCTAAGATGCAAACTAACATGCTTCAGTTATATGCTTCTTTAAAAAAAATTAAGAGTTGTTTATTCTTCAAGGTCAGTCTAGTGCTACAATCCATCTGTTACAGTCACTTGCGATAAAAATACCCAGTTTTCATTCCTTTGAGGGTCATTGTAGCTGTTAATAATTAATACTTGTTATACTGTGAAACTGTGATATTTTCTGAGATGGTTATCATACTGTCAAACTCTCATATCAAACACTGAAAGACATACCACAACGGGACTGATATATTTCAGTTCCCTCTGTAGCTGTACAGTTTGTACTTTCCACACCTGTCTATCCAGGATCTCACCCAAAGTTTGTGCCTGTATTTTTTTTTGTCATTTTCAGCACAAATTGAACTGTAAACCATGAATTGATATTAACAATGCCAGCTGTTTATATTCATATTTGTTTTGCTACAAGGACACACTAGAATCGGCGTGATCTCACAGGCTTTACAGAGCAGTCAGCTGCCATAACTCCCAGCCATTTCAGTCATTAAGTATGCTATCTACAGTGTTTGTTTAGTTATAAGCTGTATGCTTCTTTCTGACTGCCAAGGGCTAACAATCTGCACTAGCTGGTGAGTTGTAAACTGTGACCTGTCCAGCCATAGAAAGTGTCAGTCAGGCGTCAAGTGTGTCTCCACCTTTAGACTAGCTGAAGTCAGCTTTCTTTCCTGGAAGCTAAAAAGTAGTGTCATTCAACAGCTTCTGTTACCTGAGGAGTTTTATGGTAATCAGTCACTTATCAAAAATACCAAACGAGACAGTGCCAGGGTTTGCTTCATTTCTCTGTGATGTAGCCATATAAGCAAAGTGATGTATTTTTTAAAATATATTAACATTTTTTAGATTAAACGAAATTTAAAAAATTAGATTAGTCAATAATGAAAGTAAAGAAAGCTCTAAAACATAGTTTGTACTCTGAGAACTTGTGGCATAGAAATATGGCCCCAGAAAGAAAAAAGCATTGTTATTTGTATCACATTCATTTTCACTTGTTCCCTGGCAGTTGAGCAGACAACTCTTTTTCATGTTCTGTGAAAGTAAGAATGAATATTTGAGCATCTGTTTTGTTTAACAAAATGTCTTGGGGATGTAGTAGCTCCACAGACGTGAGGTCTAATGGGCAGGGTGTACTGGCTGCAGAGTTTTGTTTGTCAGAACAGTGAGGTTGAAAGGATAAATTTGGCAATTTTGAAAGTGGGTCTTGAAAAAATATTGACTTGCCCATGTATATATGAGAATAGGTCTTAACCTAAGTCATTTTAACTTCTGCTTGTACGCTTCACAGAGAACCTGAATGTTTTCACCCAGAAAAAAATACACACAGCAGTTGTTCTGTTCAAAAACACACTCCAAAGTTTGTCGTAAGCTTCAGCTTTCCCACAAAACTAATTTGAGTCGGTATATGTCAAAGTTCCAGTCTAACAGGGCTCCAGATGTGATCACTTAGTTGTATTTTGTGCCTACTTTTAGCAACAGTGCAACAACATTTTATAACTAGGTTCACCTCTGCAACTTGCAAATGTGCCACCACATTTTTTTCTTTTTCTTTTTGTGTTTTGTTTTAACCATCGCTGTATATCGTGACACACAGGAAGAAGTGCGAATTAGTGTGGGTGTGTCTATTGTAAGAGAGTAGATTAAGGAGTACCGCGACATCTACATTGACTCTATAAGGACCTTTTTTTTTTCTTAAAAGTAATGGGGAATCATGGGAATGTTGAATAGTTCGAAGCATTAGGAGCAGCACCATAGACTTACATTGACTTGGCTGGTATCTTCCAAAGTAATAGCAGTAATTAATACCTGTGACATTTTAAGTTAGCACTGTGTCAAAACATGACTGTCACTTTAATAATTCAGTACCTACAGTAGCTAACTAGCTAAACTAGCTGAGCTGTCTGCAACAGCAGAACACAAAGTTAGTTTGCAAGGCTGTACAAGTCATAGAAATAGTAATAGCTGATAAAACCCCTCTGTTCCCTATAGCGAACAATGGATTTTAATTGACTGTTTGGAACTATCTGAACCTACATGAATTACATGACCTGCTGCAGTTTTGTTCCCTCAGTGAACAGATCTGTTGTGAGGCTATGGTCATCATAACAGCATGGTTTGGGGACGATTCTGCACGTGAGGCCATCTGCCGGTCCACAAGCAGGCTATTCTTGTTCTGGCTTAGAGTTTTGGTGACAGCAGTACGAAATAACAGTTAATTTTCCAAAAGAAAAGATGATTCACAGTATTTGTGTCATTGGTGTCACAGAAGCACAGGTCATACTGTCAAACTAACTAATTCATTTTAACTGCACTGATGTGGTCTTGGTCTTGTCTTGAGCATGTCAGTCCAAGTTGTATGGAAAAGGGTGATATGGTGAAATGCGATGCTGATCATTTTCGATGTGTAGTGAAAACATTATAGATGAGCAGTCATTCTGTCATCCAGAGTGAATCAGTATAAAAACATTGGCTACAGTGAGAAATCCCTCCTGATTTCCTACAACTACTATTATTTAGTTTTATCTAAACCTGAGGCTGCAACTTCGGCACAAGTGACTGTAATCACTTTAAACATTGTCCTTGATATACAGTAAAAGGCAGTGTTAATGGCTGTATCTGTCTAGACTCTGTACTGGCACCCAGACTTTTATAGTGGGCTGTGGCAGTGTCCTAAGTTTCGGGTATAGTTTTCTTCTTTGCCCTTTGATGCTGGTTTAAATTATGTGTGAAATCAAAAATCCAATCAATGTCAAAGGTGTTTTGAAATCACAAACTGTTCATTTAAATAAACTGTGTGTGTGCTTTTCATCAAGTTTAAGAATACAGCATTTCATCATATTGTCACTAGATGGAGCTCTTACTTCACGTGAAGCAAATGATGAAGCCAGTATAGTGTAAGCCATGTGCTCAAATCTGTTGGGGATCCTCCATCATCATTCCTATATCAGAAGCATATTAAACTTAAAAGCCATCCTTTTCTATGTTTTTATCTTATATCCTTGCATTTAGATTTAGATTCAAGCAGTGTTAGTTTTTGGGAGCTTTTTTTTAATTTGAAAAGGGCCAGAGCTTAGAAAACCCTTTTTTATGAGCCATCTTTGGAATAAATGTGAGCCATCTTGGGCTTTTGTGTTTAGTGCTTATTAATTTATAATTATTACTAATTATGGATCTGTATATTCTACCACATTGTTAATATTATTGTATGTACACACATGGATCAACACACAGTCAAGATCACACACAGCAGTGAGCCATGCAAACGTGTCAGGTCTTCCAGGCTGTTTAGTGCAGCTGTGCTGAGGACCCTCACATGCAAAGTAACATATGAGCAAATCTAACAGTGATTCTCACAGTTGTTTTCTCTGTTTTGCCACCTTTTCCTTCCTGTCTTCTGCACTTTTTCTTCTGTTCTTCAAATCCTCTGTTTCCTTATCTTGTTTGTGTCTTTCAGGTCTATTTATGATGACCAGCCCAACGCCCACAAGCGCTTCATGGAAAAGCTGGATGCCAGGATAAGGAACCATGACCGTGAAATTGAGAAGATGTGCAATTTTCATCACCAAGGCTTTGTGGATGCCATTACAGAGCTCCTTAAAGTCCGTGCTGATGCAGAGAAACTGATGGTAAGAGATATTACTGCAAACAGAAGAAACAGGCTGATAGAGATGACAGCAGGTCAGTTGGTCTGTAATAACAAAATAACAATAATAATGTTCTTTAATGATATAGCACATTTCATACAAAAAATGCAATACAACGAGCTGCATAAAGCAAGAAGCAAAATGTGGACAAGAGGTAAACACATCAAAAGAAATAAAACGGGACACATTTAAGATAAAATTAATTGCAAATATGACTAGACAGCACTCAGGGAGTGCAGGCCTCCACCAAGGTAGCTCAGTTTCTTCCAACTCCGCAAAGAAAACCCCCAGGATGGCCCAGGCTCGAACCCTTGCTGTGAGGTAGCAGCGCTAACCACTGTGTTACTATGCTGCCCATCCAAATACAAATACAAACCAAGAGAAAATGCCTCACCAGAATTCTACTCTTTGAGTCTGACTCTCTGCATTAACGTATTTAGAGCTGTACCCGACTAAGAATTTTGCCAGTTGACTCGGATTCAGTGCAGAAATGTATTTGTTCTTTTTAATTTCTTAATATATATAGTCCAAACTGTTGGAAAATTAACTCGCATGAAATTCAGAGATGATTTAGACCACATTAACATCGGTATTCCCGTGCGAAAGAGTGACAGGAACTTATGTCTGAGCATTCTAAAAGCAATTTGTAAAAAAAACTGCATATGATGCATCAAAGCACCAACACTGAGAGAAGTGGAAATGGTAGTTTGGCGACCAAGAGCAGGCTCAGCCCCTGGTTCTAATGGCATGCCCTATAAACTTTATAAATATGCTGTTGTAGGGCAGGTACAGCATGGACGTGGTGGTTTTGGTTTAAGTACATTACAACCTTCTTGGAGCTAAGCAACAGCAGCTGACAGAAGGAAGATGGTTATTGAGGAGGTTAGGAGGAAGGAAGAGGCAGGTAAATTTGCAAAGGCAGTCTCCCAGGCTCAGCAGGGACAGTGGATGAGGTGGAATGATGTAGAAAGGAAGAAACGTGTTTGGAAGGAAATGTGGGACAAGGAGACAGGAAGGATTAGATTCATCCTAGGTGCTTCCATCTCCCCAGAATCTGAATAGATGGATAGGTCAGGACCCGACATGTCCCTTAATGTTCAGGTGGGGCATCACTTTGGCACATTCTCTCAGGGTGTAAAACAAAGCTGGCTCAAGGACAGTACACCTGGACACATAATCAAATGCTGAAATGTTTAGCAGCAGCTATTGAAAGTAGGCACTTAGAGGTAAACTCCATGGAGGAGAAAAAGGAATGAGGTGATTTTGTTTTTTTGCAAGGGTGCAAATGGCAGGAAGCAAGTAATTTTGAACAGGCAAGGTTTATTTTATTAATTTTGACTTTTGTTTAAGGTACTTTGTGCATTAATCAGCATCACTGTAAATGTTCTAGTGTTAGCTAGGAGGCTAATATTCAGCTGCTGTCCCTAGGCCAGGTGTTAAACAGCCATCAAAACAGAACACAGCATATAAGAATCGGGACAAAGAAAACAAGACCTAAAACAACTACAGAAAACATACAGGCTAAAATGCTAAGACAAGCATTATAAAACAAAAACATAGAATAAACAAACAGATATAGAACAATGCTAAACATTGGTATCTGAAATGTTTGGTGAGTTATTTTAAATGTACCTAGAACAGTAGTTGAAACGTTTGCTAGTGCTAGTGAATGTTTGCTAACAGTTAGCCTGAGTAGATGAAGGGTTGTGTTGGGTGTGTGGGTGCAGGCAAAGAGGGGGGTGGTTCTAGGACACTGGAACACACTGTTGAACCTTCTCAGTGTTGTGGGCCCAACTCAACGAAACACCCGTTAGTCAGAAGGTGCCCACCTGGTAGAATTGTCTTCACTACTATACCTACACAGAACTTGTATTGGTGTTAGTGATAATATAGCTACAGACTCACTGGAATCGTTAATAGTCTTCTTTTGTGAGATAGTCTTGGCAGAACAGTGTCGACATTCTGTAGACCCGGCTCTCAGAGGTGACTGCCATTACAAGCCAGCTGGACCAGCCACTGCTTAACCCGAGTAAAGACAATGCAGAAGCTGTGTGTCAAGCCACATGTCTGCTCATTGCTTGGGTGAGGATAGGATTCAGGGATGCTTTGTGCTAAGGGAAGGTTATTTCTGGAAAATGGTGTTGCTTATTGTGGGGCTCTGGAGATTTATGTCGGCATGGCCTGACACCCCCCTCTCTGGGGCCAAATAATGGGTAAATATCATTTAACTCAAATACTGAGCTTCCATATGAATGCTCTCCCATTATTTGGCACATTTAATTGTGTATTATTGATTATTTCACCCATTTAGTGCAGTTTCTCCTTGTTTTTGCCTCCACAACCTCCTTTCTTCTTCCACAACCAAAATACCTTTCTGAATGGTGAGTACAGATACATCACCTGCTGGTAGGGGGAGTTATTTCTCTCACACAGACGCAGAACGTACGTGCTAGTTGGCCGTTGGCTGTAGTCTGTGCAGTGTGTTCATCACTGCTAGTTCTTTCATGTTGGATTGGTGTGTCTCTGGCCTTACGTTTGATGCATGTCAGCTTGCAGTGCTAAACAATATAAGACTATAGATTTATGATTCTTCTTCTTCATAATTCGTCATTGAAATGTTTTCCCAGCACATTTTTATTAGCTTCATAGTCCCGTTCGGATGGATGCATGTCATCGAAACAGTTGGTAAAGGGCTGTGCATTACACTTTAACAAAGCTGGGTAAGCAAACCAGACACACATATGCAAAACCGGCCACATTGTCATGACTGTTTTTTTGTTTTCAACAGCAGAAAACAATGTTTGAAAACATTTCTAATAAAGTACAAATCTTACATTTATATGTCTTGTTCTAGTAGGTTTTGTTGTCCTTCTCTCCTCATTCTGGGCAGCAGTTTGTTAAATGGTGTCACTGGAACTTAATACATCCATGTATTGGATAGTGTCACTGTTGAAGTGGGAAATCCCCCAACCACAGGGGAAGAACTGAGCAAACTGGTTCATGGTACACCAAAATGAGGAGAAGAGGATGACAAAAATAATAAATTGCCTTCCACTGTAATGCACAGCACAAAAAAATAAAATAAAAACAAAGGGTCGACTAGAAGCGTCTCAGTCGACTGACACGCCTAGGAACTAATGATTCGACTGGTCTACTTTCAGGAGGCAGCCCTAAACATATTAATGATCTGTGGACATATTCATCACATTTAATTTGACCATGCTAGGAAGAATACCTATAATTTCTAGATCTCAAAATTCAAACCTGGATCATGCTTCTGGTTTGGGTTTTCACCAAGCAGTAGTTTTTATTGCAGTAAAAAAATAAAAGGCTGGTGTTCTTAGTTTTATTTTATTTTATTTTTTTATGTTGAGGGAATCACATGAAAAGACCAAACTTATAACTGGTTTGTCCTCAGTACTTTCTGACTTATCTGTGGCTCTCAGCTCCATACATAATGGAATACAGTATATATGGACTACTATACATAAATACTAACTTGAGTAATGTAACTGGTATGTAATTTTAAACTTAAAAAATGTAGAAACCATAAATAAAGCAAAAGAAGGGTAAAAGGAAAGACTTGGGGGCTGTGCAGTTAAACTGATGACTGTATTTGCTTTTAAAGGGTCAAGTGACGGACACTAACCGAAGACTACAAGAAGCTGGGAGGGAGGTACGTCCTTGTACATTTATGCATGAATAATCAGGTAACAAAACTGGGCTTTTTACTGTGCTGTGAGGGCATATACTGTATATACAGTACTTAGTAACTGCATAGGCATTAGAGATGACCTTTAACCCAGTGGTTAACAGTAGTGGTCTGTTTCTCATTGCCTCCTTCCGTTGTGTGTTGATCCCCTCAGGTGATGGCTCAGACAGAAGAGGTGATTCGCTGTCGGATCCAGCAGAGGAACATGGCCACCACTGTCGAGAAGCTTCAGCTCTGTATACCAGGTACCACTGCTTCCTGTGATGGTCACTTAAATTCTAGTGATAATGGTGGTGTTAGCGTTAGTTACCTGAGTGACTGTCTTCCTAAGTAGGCAAACTGACCCACATGTTTTTAGATGGTGATAATGCCAAGAGCTTATATAATTCTTTAAACATGAAGGGAAGCCTATCACACATAGCTTAGGAAGCGCTATAAAAGATGTTAAAAGTTGAAAGTTTTCTGTTTCAAATTTGTTCTTTGGGAGAAAAACAGTATATTGTTTGAACCAGCAAAGCCTTCTACTGATCCTGTTTCTCATCTCCTCTTCCTTTGCAGTGCTAGAAATGTACAGCAAACTGAAGGAGCAACTGGAATCCAAACGGTATTTATCTCACAAAGCATTATATCATAATGAGTCTCAAAGAGTAATTTCAGCCATTCTAATATTGTCAACTAGTGGTGCCAATATTCTTTTTCATCACCATTTGCAGCTGTAGTGTACTGTAAAACTTTAATACCATAAAACAGCTGGGTGTGCGCGGTGTAGTTTTATGTGCTTGGGACCACATCCAACTGTGATATAGCATAGAACTATAGTGCTACAGGACATTTCTGTGGCATGAAGTCTTCCGGTTCTTGTACCATGCTAACTCTGAGAGACGAGGCAGTCCAAGTAGCTCCTTTACAGTGCTGATTTATTCAATGAACACAGGTAAAAATTAACATTACACGCTCAGGTATCTTGCACCTCCAACATGCACGCAGGCAGCTGTAAGATGAAAGACCCTGAACCCACCAGGCCTATACATTATATCCCCTCGGTTGGGCTAGCCCCATACTACACAGGAACGTCAACCGAGACGTCTCTGTTACCAGCTTTGCAGCTGGTCATAGCAGTAGTCAAAACATGAAGCAAATCAATGTGTGTGTGTGTCTGTTGATTGTGGTGTGTAACTAAAAACATTCTCACGACCTCTAGTGACATGTCATGACATTAAACATAAGAAAATATTATGGCTAAGGCTACAGTTATACACATCATAATAATAATATTAAACACCCTGTCTGCTGACAGTCATCAACTCTTCTTTCTAGTTATCCTTGACCAGATGTACCCTGGAGAAACTCATAAGCATGACTAAGCATTTAACAGTCTAACTAGACATCCTATCTCCACTAAACATTTCTAATACATAAAGTACCTATCCAATTTCTATCTGACTAAAAATACCTAACAGGCACATGCTGTGGATAAAATGTATTATCACCGCTAGTGGGCAGGGCAAGTTAGAGGTGTGGCCAGAGGTTCAACAGATACATAACCTTTCACCTATAGCAGCTGGCGCAGCTCCTCCATCCAAAATCTAGCAGAAACCTTAAAGTTAACGGCAGCTGAAAACCATGTTCTTCCTAACCTCCAGTTGTTTATATTCTTACCATGTTAAAATGATCACATCCAACCATATCAAATTAATGAACTAATAGTTTTATTTGTCTCACTATTTACCTCAGAACCACCAGTGAGAATTTAACTGTGAAAACAATGAAACAACAAACAACAATGAAAATTACATAATGCACACATTGTCTGTAGTATAAAAGTAATAAACAAATTTAAACAAAGACAACACAATAGAGGTATGTGCGTCAGTTTGTTAGTTAAAATGTATAACTGATTCAGTTCTTACATAGTCTGTAATAAGTTTAAAGTATGAGGATTTTATGTATTACAAATTATTTTCTCATCCTACTTCAAGCTTTATTCAGAAATGCAAAAACCTTCTAATACAGGTATTTTATCAACTACAGTTCCATCCTCAGTCAAATCTATCATCAGTGATGCTGACTGTGGTCAGAGGTGAAACTTTGAACCAGAGGGCAGCGAATAACTCCTTTGCAACTTGGCATTAAGTTACTTTTCAAGTATACTGAAGTGTTGCTGAAACAGTGTACAGTTTTCTTCTGTGCCTTCAATAGAAGTGTTTTGGGGCCAATTTGCCAATAATTTCATTCATTTGAATAGAACACATTTTACCCTCACTGACCAAGTAATTAGATCTCTTCGCAGCCTGCCTAACAGCCTATTGATGGGAGCTTCACACACCGACCCTAGGCTGATATGTGTTCAATATGATAGATGACAATACAGTCTTTTTATAACACTGATGTCAGTGTAGACGAGCAGGATCCTAAAAACAGTAAAAACATCAATTCTACTTAATTGTTCAGTCAATATCATCTACATTAATTTACTAATGTTTTGCTGCATAGTGCACTTAACAATACCTGGAATCAAACTATGCACTGCTGCACCAGGTCAGAATCTGACAGGTCACAGAATATGGCTTGACACTGGTGGTATGCTGAGACATAGCAGTCGTCTCTCTCAAGCTATCAGAATTGCTGTTCTGACTTTAACATGTTGGACACTGGATAAATATTTAAACAAAAAACGTGCTGTCCCCTCTTCATTATTAGTACCCACCCACAAATATCGAGAGAAAATGGACTAAATGGATCATGAATTAAACATTTGGTGAGGAATTAATTTGGCAGCAGGTATTTTACCAACTTGGAATTGGATCCATAACAGAACTGGCTATCTGAAC
Source organism: Monopterus albus (assembly GCF_001952655.1). Lineage (NCBI taxonomy): Eukaryota > Metazoa > Chordata > Actinopteri > Synbranchiformes > Synbranchidae > Monopterus > Monopterus albus. The sequence goes on from NW_018127997.1 coordinate 1,745,007, forward strand.
TCATCCCTAATGGCTTCATGAAAGACAGTAGCTCTGCCTACTATTGTAATAGATACTATCTCCTTTGTCTGTGCAGATACTATGCTGCCTTGAAAACCATGGAGCAGCTGGAGAAGATCTACATCCCCAGGTAGGGTTATGTCTTTGAGGCTCTTGAAGGAATGAACTATCAAAATATTTTGAGTAAAATTTGAGTTGAAAACAAAAATGTCACTGATTTTCAAATGTAGTCTTTAGGTTTAATTTCTGTACAGTTTTACAGGTTGGACCTCATGTAACCACATGTAAATTTGACAAGGAAAATAATACCTTCCATATTTTAGTTTTTTCATTTTTTTGAAGCCTTATGGCGGCCTTCAGTTACACTGACACCTCCTTGGACCACATATTGAGAGTTCCAGTGGACAACAGTCAAGTGCAAATTCAACACTTGAAGTCAACTCCAAACCTCCATTTAATTTGTCATGAAATAAGGCAAAATGCTCTCAGTCAACTGTCCACTTACTTTTGAGCTTCCGAAAATAGGGGACTACGTATAAAATAGCTCTAATTCTTAAAGTATTTTCATTAAACCCCTTGAGCGTAAAGTCTATACTTCAGTAACACCTTGACTGCTTGATTTTAAATCCATCGTGGTGATGTACAGAGGCAAAATTATGAAAGCTGTCTCTCTGTCCATCCTCTGACCTAACTCTACATAGTCAATGATACTTTGACATAAAAATATTTAAAGTGCATCTTTTAATTCTGATTCTTTTTCATGCTTTCCCACCACTACAGTTCCAACCGGAATTACATTTTATTAAGGAAGCAACAGTGTCTTTTGATGGGAAGTTTTAATTATCTTCTGTCATAGAGCATTCTTTTAAAATAGTTTCAAAAGGTATTTAAGAGGATATACAGGAAAAAAGAGACAAATCTCAAATCTTACTGCAAGTGGCAGCAGTTTAGTTCAATTGACAATAATGTTGCATGACAGTGCTAGGCAGGTGGTCTCACTTTTGGATTTGGTTAATTTGCCAGCTGTTTTATTATAAAATGTTTTATGTAAGACAAGATAATTTTGGTTGGATTTGATACAGTTGACCAAACTGAACTGGTTCTGCTGTGTTCCCTGCAGGGTCAGCCAGTACAGATTCTGTCAGATCATGGCTGAAAACTTACCCAGATTGAGAGAGGAGATTAAGGAGATCTCCATGTCAGACCTCAAGGACTTCCTGGAAAGCATCAGAAAACACTCTGACAAGGTTGGAGAGACAGCCATGAGACAGGTATGACAGTCTATGTTTTAGACAGTTCCCACAATAGTTGTGAAAATGTTTTTATGAGCTTGTTGATGATGATTGATGCCCCTCCAGGCACAGCAACACCGGACCTTTAACAGTGCCGTAGCGAAGCAGGTCAGTATGGGCCACTACATGAAGCCTGTGTATTCCCTCAATGGACGAACACACACTCACAATGGCCTGATGATGGACACAGGAGATGAGGATGAAGCAGATGAAGAGGTGAGGAAATGTGTCTATTTGGGTTTGACAGAATGTAATCATACTAAAATAATTGTATTCCTCTTTTCCCAAACTTTATGCGTAGCCTCAGAATCTTAATTTAGTTCTTTCCTTCTTGTCTTGTTACATAATCAGTAGCTTCATTTTAGGAATAAATTCAGCAGCTCCATAAGAGAGTTGTCAGAGCAATGTATTACTTTTTATCATTTTTGTAGTTTTCTATTTGATATCGTTAGTTGATGTTGATTTATAGGAGCTGAATTAATGTAGAAGACATTAAGAAATGTTTCATGCTAATCTCGTTTCCTCATATCTGTTGGACAGATTCTTACAGCTCAGGACCTGGTGGATTTCTCACCTGTCTATAGGTGTTTACACATTTACACTGTGCTGGTAGGTGTCCCTCGCCTCTTACACACACATCCATTATTCCTGTTGAACCTTTTCTCCAATGAGTCATCATGCCCTTTACTGAAGACATCACCACAGGTACTGAACGGTTCAGTGACATGTCAGAAGACTTAAGCAAAGCAGATTGAATTTCAGGTCCATCACAGCAGAAGAGTAAGAGTGTATTGATCAAAGGCCTGTCCATACTGACTACTACGTTTCTTTATTCAGTTGAGTTTGATCAGCTGCCTTTATTTCTGCTGAGCAGTAGTACCACAGCTCATTGAATATTACTTATACTAGTCCTACTAACTAGCCCAGTGGATGGTGCTGTAGCTAACTGCCATCATTTGCAAAAGCTTTATTTGAATTGTTAGGTATTTTTAGTCAGATAGAAATTGGATAGATACTTTATGTATTAGAAATGTTTAGTGGAGATAGGATGTCTAGTCAGACTGTTAAATGCTTAGTCATGCTTATGAGTTTCTACAGGGTACATCTGGTCAAGGATAACTAGAGAGAAGAGTTGATGACTGTCAGCAGACAGGGTGTTTAATATTATTATTATGACGTGTATAACTGTAGCCTTAGCCATAATATGTTCTTATGTTTAAGTCACGACATGTTACTAGAGGTCTGTGAGAATGTTTTTAGCTACACACCACTTAATCAACAGACACACTCACACACACATTCACACATTGATTTGCTTCATGTTTTGACTACTGCTATGACCAGCTACAAAGCTGGTAACAGAGACGTCTCGGTTGACGTTTCTGTGTAGTATGGGGCTAGCCCAACCGAGGGGATATAATGTATAGGCCTGGTGGGTTCAGGGTCTTTCATCTTACATCTGCCTGCGAGCAGTTTGGAGGTGCAAGATACCTGAGCGTGTAATGTTAATTTTTGCCTGTGTTCATGGAATAAATCAGCACTGTTTTGTAGTTACTTGGACTGTCTCATCTCTCAGAGTCAGTATGGTAAAAAGTACCGGGTACAACAGAATAAAATGCTAAACTTTAGGCATGGTCAAATATAGTTAGTTTATTGTAGGACGCTGTTCCCCCATAGGCTTTATTCTATTATAAAGCCTCATCCGGTTCTTTCAAACCAGGAACTCCGAGGGACGACTCAGACCACTTGAGTATATAAAAAATATAACCGTGCTGGTTTATTCAAA
>NW_018127997.1:1748238-1750838 GCF_001952655.1 Monopterus albus
CGTCAAACCGTGACGTCACCTGATATGCCAGCTTGGCAGCTGAGCAGAGCAGTAGACAAAACATGAAGAAAATAATGTGTGTGAATGTTGATTATGTGGTGTGTATCTAAAAACACTGTAACACAACAATTCACATTAAGAAAAATATTATGGTTACTTTTACCGTCATAATAACATTTATCCCTGACTGCAGCCTTTCTCTGCTTTAACTAACCTTGCATTTAACAGCCTGAGGAAGACATCCTGGCTACACTAACATCTTCTAATACAACAGATCTCTGAATATCTATCTAACTAAGAAATTACCTAACACCCCTTTATTTTCTCTAATATGATTTTAACACTTCTCAAACTTCTATAGTTCAAAAATACACAGTCTAACTTGTAACAGCTTTTAGAGTGGGTATTAGAATTCTGTTGCTCTTCTCTTGTCTGCAGGGTGACCGAGAAACATTTGAGAACTACTACAGGAAGCAGAGGAAAAAACAGGCAAGGCTAGTGCTGCAGCCACAGGCTAACATGGTGAGCAGCACACATCATGAAACACACATGTAATGTATATTGGTCAGATTCAAATAATTTAATTTTTATTGCCCATATCAGGAAACAGCATTTATGACTTCAGCTCTGTTCTAGTAGACAAACTATTTTAGATGAAGAAGATTTGACATGGAGACGTAGAAAATCTGATTTCTATATAAATGAATAAGAAAATAAGGCAACAATGAGCAGACCTCTCTGGTTCCTGTCACCGGAAAATGCTCTTCAGTTCTTTACTTGAGTAATGTTTGCAGTTTGCTAAAGGAAAAGACACCGTAAAAAAGTCAAAGCACTGAATTCCAGTTTAGACATTAAGCTACTATGCATAGACGTTGAAAATGTCTCTTTGTTGCCCCCGAGTGGTAGTATCAAATGGTGAAATCTAAGTAAGATGAAATATCTAATAGATAGAAGTAATAGATGCTTGTTTTTGTCTACAAGATTTTCCTCTGATTAATTCAGGTCAAAATCTTGACATTTTAGTCCAAAGTTTTTGAATTCTGCATTTTTGCATCATATGTATAAATGCATGATGACTGCCCCTCCACTGGCTGAAACCCTGCTACTGCAGTTGAATTATGCTGATGGCTGATCTGGTGATGTGTATGGTGGCAGCTTTCATCACCACAACCCAACCTCCCTACACTTCCTTATCTATCTCCACGCCCCCTCCTAACAAATTACTGTCTCCTCTCCTGCGGATGTGATCAGACTGTGGAGAGTCAGGAGTTAGAAATGCATGGATTGAGTATTTATTGCTCAGCAGAGGAAGCACACAAAACTTATGAAAATCTGCTGTTTTCAGAGCTTAACAAAATATTTAGATTTGATGAATAGTAAATGAGAAACAGTGGTGCTATGTTACTGACAGTTGAGGGGCACACACAGGAAGGCCTCTCCTATAGTGCTGCTAGGTCGGGTGTCTGTGCAGTGAGGCTAAAAATGATGTAATTATATATACAGTAATGTGCACATTGCTAAGAGTTAAAATCTACTTCTGGTTTTGGTTTCTTGTATTAATTTGGTTCACTTTGGAAACCAGCTCTCAAGTTTTGGATCTCTGAATTTTACTGGAACAAATGCACATAAATTATAGCACATGCTCATAAAATGTGTATAATTTTTTTCATGTTAATACCATATGTAAATATGACTTTCTGTGTGTGTCCAGCATGAGACAGTTGAAGGCTACACAAGGTACTTCAATCAGATTGTAGGGTAAGCGTTTCTTCCTATTTTACCCCATTGTCACAGTATAGAATTTTACCTTTAATATTAACAGTCTGCTGAATTTCAAAACTCACTTTTATTAGTGTGTCAGTCAGTTTATGTTTGCTTTAATGTAGACGTGCATAAATAAAAGTTTTGATATGTGTGTGTTTTCTGTGTGCATGCATCATCAGGTTTTTTGTTGTGGAGGACCATATCCTCCATGCCACTCGGGGGCTGGTGACCAGAGCCTTCAATGATGAACTGTGGAACATGGCCCTTTCCAAGATCATCGCTGTTCTCCGCACGCACTCTGTAGGCTCTTACACATCAACAACTGCATGAACACACACACACACAGAGCCAGCAGGGAGTTGACTGTGAATGAGAAGGAGACTGTTAAGAGTTAATAGAGGTAATGGTGCCTGCTGTGGATCTATTTATCCTAGAAGAAGCTTCATTCACTGACTGACAGACACAGAAAACACTGTGGAGGTCAGTGCACCCACAAACAATGATGTGACTCTCAAGAGACAAGGTCAAAACACATATACGCATGCATCCAAAGAGGAGGTCATCGGAGCCTTAATGAGGGACAGATTGCAACAATAACAGCAGATTAAAGAGGCGTATACCTGACCACTGGGCTCCAGTCACTTGTAAATGACCCAGAGGATTATGTTAACAGAGCAGAGAAAGGGCCACACAGTGTGGGGTGAGGGGAAAATAAGTCCCTGGTTTCCTGCAGCCCCTCTGCTGGGCCACAACAGAGGCAGCTTCATGCTGCCAGATTCCTGTGCTTACAACAACTGTGGGGTCAGCCTATAGAGAGAAAGTGTCTTTGACACACC
>NW_018127997.1:1750974-1758392 GCF_001952655.1 Monopterus albus
CCGTTGCCCCCGATGGTTAGAGCCATCGGTTGAGGTGGCGCCGCAGATGGCTGCCATCGGTTCTGTACCGGAAACAAATTCCTTGTGTGTAACATATTTGGCCAATAAAGGTGATTATCCTTATCTTTATCCTTATATCTATCTAGATAGATAGATATGCAGAATTCTGTGGTAAATACATTAGTATTGCAGATTGTTCTCCCAGTATTTGATGCATGAAACCCTTACAACACAACTGTTACCAGTTTTGTGCATATTTAATTGCAACAAATTAAAATGATCAAATGCAGTGCAATTGCATTGTTGGATTGTTAGCAGAAAGTTGACATACAGTACCATGGACACTGATTTTTCTTTCCATTCAGGGGAATGTTTGAGGGTATTATATTCATGGTTGGCACTTAATGCAGTGTATTATAAAGTAAAAAGGGAAGAATCAGAAGAAAGTAGACCAAAGCACACATTTTTAGTCTGCAACCATCTGATCTGTTGACTGAAGGGCTACCTGTGGCTGACAGATTTTAGCAGCAACTTTGGCAGTTAGGTAATACACGGGTTTCTGAGCATGATGTCATTGAGGTGTGTGCACAGCTTTGGGGTAGAAATGCCAAACACCCTAATACGTAAGAGCTTATAAGGATATCAGTTTGTGATTTTGTTTTCTAAAAGTGTATGAAGCATAATAAGTGGAAAAGGTTCAATATCCCAAGAAGGAAACCTGCTGAGAATTAGCTGTTGGCTCCAAGCGTGTAGCATCAGCTGCAGATAACTTTTGTTGTTGTTATCCTCACACTGCTCGGTTTTGAGCTTGCCTCTGAAAACCCTCCCTTTGAAGGCCCATGTAGCCCCACCGCTTGACCATATCCCTCCATCCTAAAGAGAATCTGGACGCCCCTAGCACTACATGTGGACACGCAAAACAGAGGGGTAGGGCAGGGGGTGGATTGGGAGTGGGCCTAATTTTTGGCTAGGTTATATAGGTTACTACTTTGTTCATAAACTGGTTAGCCAGACACGCTAACATTAGAGCAGACAGTTTAATCCATACCTTATACTTCTATATTTTCTGTTTCTGCAAGCAGATAAAAATACTGTGAACATATCATCAACCTTTAAGTTGATATGGTAAACCTGGTGCCTATACACATCTAAATGATACTGAGCAAAATTAGTATTAATATCAAGTCAGCTTTTTGATTAATGTAACTCTAATATTCAGTGTTCACTGGTCTCTACCAACACTTGGGAAACATATTTGGCTACTAAATGATCCACAGTGTTCACAAGTTAGTCGCTAACTTTGTCTGCTGTTGTTTTGGTGAGGAGCAGGTAGCGTACAGTCGGGTTGCTGTTATTTTTTTATTTTATTTTTTTTTTATTGATTATTTCACCTAGCAGCACAACACAAGCTGTCAATTTCTTTGTAATTTCACTTTTTTATAGTTTTTTTTATTGTTTATGCATTACAAATTTCATTAACATTTCTTCATAAATAATTGCCATAATAGTGTTGTTGCTAGTTTGTTTGCAGATTTTGAGTGTTTATTGTTAATTATTTGGTGTGTTTATCTCCAGTCTTATTGTAATGACCCAGACCTGGTCCTGGAGCTGAAGAACCTCATAGTCATCTTCGCTGACACATTACAGGTTGGTCCAGAGCCAGACTTTATTTGAGCAGCTTGTGGCTCCGAAGTGTGGAGAACAGTTGGAATTAACACACTTGGTCATGCACATGTGATGTCTATATATGTATGTACAGGGTTATGGTTTTCCAGTCAACCGGCTGTTTGACCTGCTTTTTGAGGTCAGAGACCAGTACAACGAAACTCTGCTGAAGAAGTGGGCACTGGTTTTCAGGTGGGTGTAATTGTGATTCTGTCCATCATTTTATGTGAGATATTCACTTGAAACCAAACAGGTAGACAAAGCCTTGTGTTTATGTCACCTAAGACATAATTTCATGTGATGGAAAAGAGTTTTAGGGTTATGCTGTGTCTTAAGTTTGTGAGTAATGAGCATTTGTAGAGTGGTGGTGTCGGGCACAGCTTCACACACTTTCAAGGTGAATGGAGAAAAGAAACTCCAACAACGTGGTATTAAGAAGAGCATAAATGTAAGATCAATGCATTGACCCCAGTGAGGGCCATAAGTTCAAACCCATCACTCTCAAAAAGGTTGTTCTCAATACAGTGAGTGGCCCTTTGAGCATGTGACCAATTCAGTCATCACCACAAGCTCAGGTCACTCTTCAGCAACAAAAGCTGTAAAATAAGCTGAATAAAAGGAACAGGAAAGTGTTCTTTTCATAAATATTATCATCACTACTATAGCTTAGAGTCTCTATTTTTTGCATTTCCACAATGGCTTTAAAATAACATAAAATATTGAATTGATATAATTCTTGTGCATTTGTTCAAATATCAGATTATTGTCTTAACACATGGACAAGTCTTTGTTTAATGACATTTTGTATTTTAGAGTGTATGTTGTTTGCAATAACAAGAAAATACAACTGCAAAATACTGTCATCTTCAATGATATCTGATGAAAACAACTGAACAAATTGTACATTTGCTTAAAACAGACTGTAATATTTGTCCCGAATGTAAGCGTGCACAAACACTAAACTGTGTGGTTTTCCACAGGGAGATCTTTGAATTGGATAACTACAGTCCCATCCCAGTGGAGACAGAGGGGGAGTATAAACTGGTAGTCAGCCGCTTTCCCTTCCATGATGCTGAGATAGAGAAGGTAACAAATTCAGATAGATACAAAAACCCAGTACAGCTGCTTATTGTACATACATATACTATAGATAGATGAATGGGGAAAAACAGTAAGTTGTTCATCTGCACATATTCACAAAGCAGTCATTAGAGAAGGGCTAAAATAAAGGATCATCACAAATGATTTATATTCTTTGTATGACATACATGGTTCCCTGTATTAATTCCAGAGTCCCCACTGCAACCACCCTTTTACCTGTCCTTAACCTCTCAAAGTGAAGTGCATTTTCACCTGTATTTCATTTTAAAAAATGAAAGTGTTTCTAATTCCAAACCTCTTTAGAGCTTATTCCTGGCCAGGGTATCTTTGTAAAGATAATACTCAGGACTTTAAATTTGAGAATTTGTTTTATTCATAGTACTACCACAGTTAAGTTAATGATGTTTTCAACAGAGTCAACAGATAGATGCTTTCTGTTTTTTTTTGTTTTTGTAACTTCATATTTAAACTACATATGACAGTCATAACATGGAATAAAGGACTGAAATTCACATCTGTGTATCCTTCAACTTGTTTATAATGTCGGTACCACAGTTTAGGTTTATTGATAAAAGTGATTTTGACTTGCAGTATGACACAACACACAGTAATGTGTGTCACCAGTAGGTGGCCATGGCTCACTGCAAAACCAAAGCAGCCCCAGAATATATCTAAAGCTCCCCAGAAGTCATCATCACTGAGAATGTGCATAAATGTTATGGTGAACATGCATATGTTAAGAATGCTTAGATTATTGTTTTATATATTAGTTTTATCATAGTATTGATCTCTTCATTATCGTCCAAAATGGTGTCATACCATCTCTTGATAATGCGTGCTATGGCTATTTTCTGTGCAGGCCTGTATGGACCATTTATTTATAGCTATACATATAGATAGAACTGAAACCTTACTGGCTTCAGTGCCTGAATGGTTTCATGCTGTAGACACATTATTGGATGACAGTAAAACCAACATGGGGCTTGTGCAGCAGTACAGGTTTGCTGTAGGTTAATTTCATTGATCTGCCCGTAGGACTAAGTTTAGATCGTAGACACCTGCTGATTGGCTTGTTTTGCTCCTGTGTGTGTACTAATGTCTGCAGTACTCGAAATTATTGTTCTATTCATTTGTTAATCCCCTAAATTCAGCCTATCACTACATTAGTTATACTTCCATATTGATAACAAGTTATTGAAACGTTGGAAATCAACAACATGTATTCCTGTCATTGTTGCTTTGGTGTCAACATGCATGAGCTGGATTAATTAGTGGACTTTTGTTCTTCTAAATGTGCTCCCATTTGTCATGGATGTTTGTTCTTGACCCACAAATGACATTTTAATATGGAGAAAGGATAGCCATACAAGCTAGCAGGCTAATTGCTAGATTCTGATGTCACTCTCAATGCCTTATTGCATTGTATCACGGTATACCTAGAACACTCTTAAAGAAGAGTCTCCAAGCTTTCAAACAAGGTATTACATGAGTATATTCACCTATGAAAATATACTGTATATGTGTTTATTAATTTAATTTAACTTTATTTATTTATGGTAAATGGTCTTATATTTGTATAGTGCTTTTCTATGCATTGCAGCAAAGCACTTTCAGAATATTTGCCCATTCATCCATTTGCACTCCAAAGGAGACACACACACACACACACACACACACACACACACACACACCAGTAATATCACTGGGAGCAGTTTAGGGTTCAGTATCTTGCTCAAGAACACTTTGACATGTGGACTAAAGAAGCCAGGAATCGAACCACCGACCTTCCAATTAGACTGGTTCTGTCTCCCGAGCCACAGCTGCTGCTATACATTTATTAAATAAGAAAAGATTTAAAATATGAATTCATGAATTATGACGTGAATCTCAGAGCCCTGGCACTCTGTTCATTTCAAGAGGTTCAAACTTTCGCATTTAAATTCATAGAATCATTAGCATGGAGCAGCTAAAGAAAGTCCTCAACATAAACATTGTTAGAATTTATTTGTCATCTTAAAGGACATTTGACATTAAATAACTGTCACAATGGGTGAGAATATTTTGAAGGATTAAACCAGGAGTTGTCATTGAACTAGTGTGTGAACATGAAAAAAAATTGTCCTAAAGAAAAGGCATAAGACTTGAAATGATTAACCTGGGTGTGTATTAAATAATGAATGATTATTTGATGCTGTTGATCTTAAAGGACATTTGACATTAAATAACTGTCACAATGGGTGAGAATATTTTGAAGGATTAAACCAGGAGTTGTCATTGAACTAGTGTGTGAACATGAAAAAAAATTGTCCTAAAGAAAAGGCATAAGACTTGAAATGATTAACCTGGGTGTGTATTAGATAATGAGTGATTATTTGATGCTGTTGTTTTTTGTGTTGTGTGTGTGTGTGTGTGTGTAAGCAGCAGGACTTTCCTAAGAAGCTGCCAATGTCCCAGTCTGTCCCTCAGATTTACACGCAGGTCAAAGAGTTCATTTATGCAAGCCTGAAGTTTTCAGAGTCACTACACCGCAGGTAGGTCACTGAACAATTACTGTATGTGTCAGTATGTCGAGATGGACACCAGAACACTTCTATAGTTCTAATCCTTCCTGATCTATTGTATCTTTGTTGTGTAACTATGAACACGCTGGTGTATCCAGTTCAACGGAGATTGACGACATGTTGCGAAAATCAACCAACCTGCTGTTGACAAGAACACTCAGCAGCTGTCTCCAAAACCTCATCAAGAAACCTCACATAGGGCTGACTGAGGTAGTAACAACTCCGCTGTTACTAATCACACGCACACAAGCCAAGGATTTGTTCATTTAGTCTAAAACTCTAACTTTCCTTCTGTAGCTGGTGCAAATCATCATTAACACCACCCACTTGGAGCAGGCCTGCAGGTATCTGGAGGAGTTTATAACAAACATCACCAATGTTTCCCCTGAAACGGTACACACCACAAGACTCTATGGCTTGTCTACATTCAAGGTAAAACCTATGTGTAATGTGGATTCTTCTTTTCTTTATTTTGTCTTTGCTTGATTTAGACACCTTGTTGTTGGAATGATGTGTCCTACTATTTCCAAAAGTTACACAAACTGGCCATCCATCCATTGGCTACACTGCTTACCCTGTGGAGGGTTGTGGGGGGGCTGGAGCCAGTCCCAGCTGACATTGTGCGAGACAACATGAAAACATGTTTTTAAAATTTTTAGTAAGTTTATTAATAATCTCTTCATTTATAAAAAATATTCAAATCCTTACTTAGGTACTTTGTAGAAGCCCCTTTGTGGCAATTACAGCTTTGAAGCTGCTTGGATAAGTCTGTACATGCCTGCCTGCTGTAGCAATCCAAACTGTCAGGTGCATCTTGTTTGCTTGAATTATCCTTGAGTCCAGTCTGTGGAGTTTTAATAAATTTGCTAACCTTTCTATAAACACTTTTTACTTTGTCAGGGTAAGTTACTGAGTGTAAGTGAATGGGCACAATGTAGTGTGCAAACATTCTGAAGCCTAATGTAGTATGTAGCCATACTACAGCCATTATTATTGTAGTATACAATGATACAAAGAGTTATGAAAGAATTTTTAATTTACTATGTTACTACTTCGTATCCACTCATTTCCCTATTCAGAGGCAAATCCTATAGGCTAAAAGAACCACCTTAAAAAAGAAAGAAAAACAACTGTCAGTAGGCAGTATCATGAATGCTACTTGTCTTATGGCTTCAGCTTGACTGCAGATGTCAACAGCCTTCAGCTCGAGTGTGTCATCTGTCAGGACAATTTGGCTAATGCTCATGTGGTGCCAAGCACATGAAATGAGTTGCTTCAGGGGCTTTGAGGCACTCAAAAAATGTATTCACTGCTTTACAAATGCTTCTATTCCAGTGATTGAGTATGCTTTTCGAGCCAAGTGTATATGCCATGATGAATGCAGTATTTGCATTAGACTTTGTGGCAACTACAACTAAATAATAAAACTAATAATAAATGTTCACACTTGGCTGCAAACCGCCCCAGTGCACGCTGGAGGTCCTGGCTTGATGGAGCCAACAGGACAACGTCATCTGCAAAAAGCAGAGACGAGATCCTGGAGATCCTGGCTCCATCAAGAAAGGACCTCCAGCATGCACTGGGGCGGTTTACAGCTGAGTGTGAAGCAGCTGGGATGAGAATCAGCACCTCCAAGTCCAAGGCCATGGCTCTCAGTTGGAAAAGGGTGGTTTGTTCCCTTCAGGTTGGTGGAGAGTTCCTGTCTCAAGTGGAAGAGTTCAGGTATCTTGGGGTCTTGTTCACGAGTGAGGGAAGGATGGAACGGGAGATTGACAGGTGGATCGGTGCAGCTTCTGCAGTAATGCGGTCGATGTACCGGTCCGTCGTGGTGAAGAAGGAGCTGAGCTGTAAGGCGAAGCTCTCGATTTACTGGTCAATCTACGTTCTGACTCTCACCTATGGTCATGAACTTTGGGTCATGACCAAAAGGGCAAGATCCCGGATACAGGCGGCCGAAATGAGCTTCCTCCACAGGGAGGCCGGGTGCACCCTTAGAGATAGGGTGAGGAGCTCGGTCACCCGGGAGGAGCTCAGAGTAGAACCGCTGCTCCTCCACATTGAGAGGAGCCAGCTGAGGTGGCTCGGGCATCT
>NW_018127997.1:1758437-1760745 GCF_001952655.1 Monopterus albus
GGATAAGCAGAGGAAAATGGATGGATGGATGGATAATAAATGATAAAATAGACTTGATTTTTAAAAGGAAGAAATGTATATCGGATAAAAAAGATATCTGGTTCTGCTGTATCAGTATGTTTTTTTTTCTCCATCTTGCCATCATCAGTGTGGCAGCATTACAGGAGTGTAATGATACTCAATAGTGTACTTTTAGACCTTGTTCCGCTAACAGTAGTTCAAATTCAACTTTGAAGAAGAGTGTATGAAAGATCCAGGCTTGTATCACATCACTAAGTCAAATCATTTGTATGCAAACTGTTAATAGCTGATAAAACTGTTATCAAATTTGCTATTAGTACATTTAATAGTCTAATAGTACATGACTCTGTTTCTGTATTTAGTTCTGTTATGTCTAATAAAATGTTTTCCAGGATGCTCGTCATGCTGCAGAGGGAGAGATTTATACTAAACTCAACCAGAAGATCGATGAGTTCATCCAGCTCGCAGATTATGAATGGGGCATGGCAGAGTCTGACGGCCGTGCCTCTGGATACCTCATGGACCTGATCAACTTTCTGCGTTCTACTTTTCAGGTCTTCACACACCTCCCGGTGAGTCTGATCCACCTACTAACCTTTACCTTTTGAAACTGTCACCTCTCTCTTGGAATCGTGGGACAATTTCTTTTTGGTTTTTAGTATAAGCTGTTGTCACATGGTATGTGGCTGTGTTGAATGTGGGGTTTTTTTGTTTGTTTTTTGTGATGATAGGAATGTGATAATTTCCCAGTTTTCCTAAATCCCCAACTTTTCTATTGTTGTGCTAAATATTAATCACATCCCTATAAAATGTGTGTTTTGTCTAGAAGTGAATTGTTTTACATTGTGGATTTAACACTGAGCCGAGTATGTGTTACATTGGTGATTTGTACATTGGTGGCTTTTGGCGGCCTGTTTTAATTTTAGTTTTAGCCTAGTCTTTGTGTGAAGCTGTCATTTTAGTTTTTATTACTTGTAGTCATGTTCATACTGTTTTTAGTCTAGTCAAGTTTCATTTAACTAAAAGTCTGAGTATTTTAGTCTTATTTTAGTCAGAATTATCCATAACTATTTTCATCTAGTTTTAGTCGATGAAAACTGATGACATTTAGTCTTGTTTTAGTCAATGAAAATTGTATTTTAGTCTCTTTTTAGTAATGCAATTCTATTTAACCCAGTCAATATAGTATAAGTACCTAGTAGTATAGACGAAACCAAAAGTTTCTTTTAGCCAAACCCATTTCAAACAAGGTTATTTTATTATGTTATTGTTACCTTAGAGGCTCAAGAATACATCCAATACGCATTTTGTGTGATTTTGTGGCCACATTTCTCCCCATCTTTTTCCACAGCACATTCCGTTTTCTTTTCCAATTCTTTGTAATGAAAGTTTTTTCCAAATGTCGTTTCTTCTTTTCCCCCCAAAGATGAACCCTGGCTAACCAGCCATCGGTCCCTTTCTCTGTGTCAGACTTAACTTTGTTCGTTGTTATCTTCTAAATAATGCCGCGAGTGGGGCTTAAGGAAGTGACGACGCCTGCTTCTGCGCAGTGCGACCTGATGCGACCCCTAAAGCGAGACGCAGGAAACAGAAATACTGCAAATTAATAATAATAACGCGACTAAACGAGAAGAAATAACATTATAACATTTTGTTTCGTCTCATTTTGGTCAACAAAAATGAAGAGACATTTTAGCATAGTTTTTATTTTGTAAACCACATTTAGTCTCGTTTTTTTCGTCAACGATATTACATTATACATTTAATTATAGTCATCGTCACATGACCAGCATTTACGTTGCGTCTCGTCTCATTTTCATCACGTGATAAAGGTTCGTTGACGACGATATTTAGTCATAATTTTCGTTGACAAAAGCAACATTAGTGATTTGTGCATATGCATGGTACAGTAATTATGCTCTTACTAACTCATAGACTGCTTCTGCCTATACTGTATGACATTATCTTGAACAGGTGATGCATTTGGTAACAGCAATTTGTGAAAGACTTGGTCAGTAAATGTGTATTTTGACCCAAATAGCTAACAACATCAGTCTGTTCAGTTCCACTCTCTGTCAGCCGCTTGCCTGCTCTTCTCTCCAACACCTCTTATCATGTCTTGAAATAGTTCCAGCTTATTTGTTTTTCAGAAATGTCTCGTCTCCCCTTCCACACCTTCTGTTATGAACAGCACAGTAACTGACTGTTTTACTCCTTGATTATGTTGATTGATCAAGCATGCATGATATCACTAGTTGAATTTACCTCCACCTAGCCATTTATTGTT
>NW_018127997.1:1760773-1762855 GCF_001952655.1 Monopterus albus
CCCTCTTCCATTTTTGGTTGGTTTGGGGGTGTCTCTGCTCAGAATAACAACAATGACCATGCGTCGATGTCGGTAAGTATTCCTGCCTGGCTGTTACAACACTATGCTACCAATACAGGCAGATGGGACATGAAAAGCATGCTTGTATTTGAATACTTCAGGCTTGTTGATTCTTCTGGCACCTGTTGAGAACACTGGAAGATAGTGTTTATATTTGCATTTTAGCAAAAATATTGGCAGAAGGTCTTTCTGCTGTAGCCCATCTAATGGCTGTTAGGTGCTGACCAAGAACAATAGCAAGAAAGGAAACAAAGGGGATCAAACTAGAAGAGTATAAAATGCTTTGAAATGTAACTCCTAGGTCAGGTACCATAGCAGTTGGCATCATGTGTAATAAATTCTTTATAGAAAGATATAACATGTTTCATTCTGTCCCCTTTTGATTTTATACCATCAGTTTGAGAAAATCTGTGCATGCTTAGATTTTTTAATATGATTAGAACCTTGAAACAACTTGATACCATTTTAGTACAAGCCTGCACCCTGCTGCTCCACGTATGGAGTCTTGACTGCATGATGGGGATGGCTCTGATGAGCATCAGTATACTTTCTTCTGTTCTTTCCGCTTCTGTCAAGGCTGTAGAGAATGGAGCACAGCAATTCTCAGTCTCATGGAAATAATTACAAGAACTATTTCATTAAATTATACCTAACTGGAGACTAAATATAGACATTATAAAAATGATCAAATTATAATCAATAAATAGTTTAAATTAAAAAGGGATTAATAAAAACAAGTACATCATTTAAACAAGTTAATGTATGAATTAGGGGTGTGTGTGATATATATATGGAGGAGTGAAAGGAGTACTCAAATGGTAGACTGTGGTCCAGATGAGGTTTTTATCTGGATGTATGTCACATTAAAATAATAATAACCCTTTTTTTTGATGAGATATTTTACTAGGCGGGGCATGGCCAGGGCAGTTGAGGCACCTGCAATTGAGTGAGTGCAGTCTTTGACTACGTTTACATGCACATAAGGTTACACTCGGGTTTCTTGCGTACACTGATTTCTTGACTGTCATGTAAACGGGAAACCTGGTTTTCATAATCAGGGTCGGGGACTAGGGAAACCTGATTTCCTCAGGTAGATTTCTCCCAGAGAACACAGATTTCTCTGCCATGTAAACACGTAACCAGGTTTCTACAAGAGCACACGTGCAAAAGACAAGCTCCAAGGTTGCTTGTGTGCATGTGACTGGAGGAAAAATGGGAGGTTGTCACTAGCGTGAACAGAAGATTGTCCACAACATAACATAATTAAATGATTTAGCAAATCTGGAAGGACGCCCACTGATGGCCCTACAGTGGCCGATCATTGGCTTGGTGTGTCACAGGCCTTTCAAGTATTTCTGTGCACTTGTGGTCCTCCATGCAAAGCACATGTGTGACTTTCAGCTCATACATTTCTCTGGAGCTGCATTTTATGTGTTGCATTTAACAGATCATCCAGTCATGGGTGATATTTGAGAATCAAATCAAATCAAATCAAATTTTATTTGTATAGTGCCAAATCACAACAAAAGTCATCTCAGGACACTTTACAAAGTAAGGTCTAGACCTTACTGTTATCAATATTATTACATAGGGAAAACCCAACAAATCCCCCTTGAGCAAGCACTTGGCGACAGTGGAGAGGAAAACCTCCCTTTAACAGAAGAAACCTCCGACAGACCCCGGCTCTTGGTGGGCGGCCTTCTGCCTCGACCGGGATGAGTGGATAGAGGAGAGACAAAAGAAGAAAAGCAACAAGACAAAACAATCAAACACTGATCAGGTCGATGTGACTGGTGACTGCTCGTCAGAGACATAGAGCTCCAGGGCCAGGGCAACCTGCAGAAAGGTACAGGGGGAGAGAGAGAGGACACACTACGGGAGAGAGGAAACAAAAAGTTAGTAATGTGTAATGGTGGCATATAGAAACATAGGGAGAGAGAGGGGAGGGGAGGAGAGGAGAGGAGAGGAGAGCAGAGCAGAGCAGGAGGGGAGGGGAAAGAAACTCAGAGCATCATGGGGCCC
>NW_018127997.1:1763390-1763833 GCF_001952655.1 Monopterus albus
GTTTTGTCAGAGTTTAGAAGTAAGAAGTTGCAGGTCATCCAGGCCTTTATGTCTTTAAGACATGCTTGAAGTTTGACCAGCTGATCTGATTCATTTGGCTTCATAGATAAATATAACTGAGTATCATCTGCATAGCAATGGAAATTTATGCTGTGCTTACTGATAATATTGCCTAAAGAATGAAAGGCATTTTCAAATAAAAAGCAGCAAAATTATTAAAGCTAAAATTATTCGAAGGAAATCTTAACTTAAAATATATTTATAACATTATTTATGTAAGGTTACCTAACTAGGTTCCTTGGCTAACGTTTCTTTAGTACAGTGAGGAACAGAAGTATTTGAACACCCTGCGATTTTGCAAGTTCTCCCACTTAGAAATCATGGAGGGGTCTGAAATTCACATTGTAGGTGCATTCCCACTCTGAGAGACAGAATTAAAAAAA
>NW_018127997.1:1765003-1795434 GCF_001952655.1 Monopterus albus
TTTCTCAGGTGTTCAAATACTTATGTTCAGCAGTGCAAGACAAATAAATTCTTTAAAAATCATACAATGTGATTTCCTGAATTTTTTTTTTAATTCTGTCTCTCAGAGTGGGAATGCACCTACAATGTGAATTTCAGACCCCTCCATGATTTCTAAGTGGGAGAACTTGCAAAATCGCAGGGTGTTCAAATACTTCTGTTCCTCACTGTATGTTAGCAGTTTCTTTACATGTAAAATAGGCTACATTTTATCTCTCGCTACCATTCACATGAATTTCTCCGCAAAAATGTTATAGCCTACTTCATGTGTTCTTTGTGGAGGCTAACCTCATCGATGGCTGCAACTGCTATCTTGAGTTGACAGTACAAAGAAATATCCAGTCAGCTTGCTGATGTTGCCAGACACACAAATGTTCATCCAATCTAAACTAGTGATTTTGTTGTTTTCATGTACATATTTTTCTGTTTCTGTTTACCAACAACTAAACAAAGAAAAAAAAAAAAAAGCAAAAACACTACAATTTGACTACAGATCATAAATGTTACCATGCGAAGAGCCACTTCTGACATACTTCACTGAGATTTTATATAACAGCTAAACATTTAATCGTACCTGCTGTGCTGTGTCGGCTATACTGACGAGCATGTCCACTTTCCACAGTGATTGGTCAGGTGTCCTGAAGTTAGGAAGTATGCAGGTTTGAACTTCTCTCTCAAGCTTTTTCTTTCATTTTTCACACTAGTACGTTTCTCATTTTAGCAAGTGCAGCACTGTGAACTCATTAAGATAAAAGTGTGTGCTTTTTTAAATTGATCTCATGTTATTATGACAGAGTTTTTGTTCCTGTTTTCGACCATTTAACTCAGGTATAACATAACATTTTTGCTGTTGGACCGGGTCGGACGTCACATGCATTCTGAGACCTAAAAGTATCTATTCACATAAGGATTGTGATTCTTAGATTCTACAATTCTGAATCAATTCCCAAATGCCAAAAATAGATTTGTGTAATAACATTATTTAACAGCATTTTGTTGATGGAACAAAAAGATTGGAACTCACAGATGGCATACAGACTGGGCATACTATAGTAATCCATCTTCAGAACTCGCCAACATAGGGCACATTTTGGATTCATTGAATTGCTAATTATCTTTACAAGACAAAGATGCAGTATTTTGTGAACACTTTGTACCCCATCACAAACATGAAGAGTAGAAAGGTTGGCTGAACATCGCAAACTGTCATTTCAAAAGCCCTGTGTTTTGCATAAGGATGGCTTTGCCTGTACTAACAATGTGGCAAGGAGAGGCTGTTCTCCACTGCTGGAGAACAACAACAGCACAGTAGTGCACTCCATTCCACTTTTCCCATTTATCGCCTTTGCTCCAGAGCACACACCGACTTGTTTTTACAAAACATTCAAGAGTCATATTGGACTGAAAATTCCACTTTCATTTCACAATTTTTAATGCATTAAGCAGACTGTAAGGCCATTTTCCAAAATGGTGAATAAATGGAAGGCCAAAACGGACCTCAACATTCATTTTCAGATTTTCCACTTAGTGTGGCACAGAGAGGCTTTTCCTTAGCGGCATATCTTGGTGAATGGCCCCTGAATTGACTACCAATCTATGCAGAGTCAGTAATTGGCTTGTGTGACCTAAAAGATTGGGAGGCATTAGGGTGAGATGCGATCAACTTGTTTAATGTGAATGAGCAACCCTTACTCCTGCTGCACCATGTGTCAACGATGTATCTGCTGGTAAGTTGTCAGCAGAAATGTGGAGCTCAAACAAAGGATGTTAAATACTCACTCTGACTTTCTGATATCAAACCTCCATGGCTGTCCGGGGCCAAAACCAATTCTGCACTGTGGCATCAGTCATCATTTCTGTTTTTTAGGTTCCTTTGATTTCATGAGTCACTGTTTTTAAATGGGGCTATTTTTGATAATACAGTGTGTTACAATAAGACTGCTGGGTGCATTATCCTTAACATTGGGTCACCACATCATCCCTGGGTTTGAGTGTTTTTGCATGGGTGTCCTTGAGAATGGATTGTTTTGATCTGTTATTCTCTTCCTGTTTACCACAAACACTAACTGTACTGATCCATTTAAAGTTATTGTTAACATTTCAAACACTTGAGGGGAGGTTAACTTATAGGAATTCACTATAATAAGTTCATCAGACCTTGTCACAAACAACTTCTCAGGTGCTGAAATTCTCAGTTCATAGTTGCTTTAATGTTGTCAACATGATGATGTGAAGCATGTGCAGTGTTATATGTGTCAAATTTATGGGAGTAAAATGCTCTCATAACTAGCCACAAATGCGTATTCTGATATTTACAAATACAGTCGAAATTGCAAATATGTAAAAACCTATTTGTGTGTCTCATAATGACCACAAATGTGTGTTCAGTAATGTACAAATGAAATCCAGATTTGCAAATGTGTAAAAACAGTTTTCTGTATGCAGTTCTTTAAAGCGTATTTACAGATCATCAGATCTGTGCACTGATCACCTGATCACGTTATGCTCATGTGCAAGGTTTTGAGAGGATTTTCTCACTCTCAGGTCCACAAATATGTGGTGTGTTTAATTATAAGTGGAAAACTCAGACGCTTGGCTTTTTTCCAGAAATAAAATCAGATAAAGCTGCTCATCACCTCTTGATTGGACTTTAATTAAGTATGTATTTTAACATGAAATATGCCGATATCACGTGGCTTTATCTTCATTTTTGTCAGAATTGCCAGTGTTGTATTATGAATATCATTTTACAATCAGCATTTAAGGTGATGCCAGTCAAGTTACAGGTTTTGTTCACCTTAGAGTAGCCTATGTGGTAACAGCACTGCTAACAGCTAACATTGGGCTTTTGTTTTTTGCCCTTCTTGCTCTTTATCCCCCCCAATTTTTTTCTTTATTCCTGTGTCTTCTTCCCACAAACCTTACTTCTGTTTTGCTGAATGTTTCATACAATATCTTTTACACCTCTTTACTTACTCATCTATCCTTTCTGCCCACTATATCCTATCTGATCCTTTCTTTGAACAATCTTTACATATTCAACCCTTCAATGATCTCATCACACATTTCTCCCTGCCTTCTTATCCTTATTTGCTGTCCTCATTCCCATTGTAATCTTTCCCATACCTTTCCATCTTCCCCTCTCTCTTTCATTCTATTTTTTACCCCTTCCCCCACAGGGTAAAGTGGCCCAGACAGCTTGTATGTCAGCCTGTAAGCATCTGTCTACATCGCTGATGCAGATGCTGCTGGACACAGAGCTCAAACAGATCAGCATGGGGGCCATTCAGCAATTCAACCTAGATGTCATTCAGTGTGAATGTGAGTATGAATAAATGTATATTTTTATTTCTGATGTAATTAAGGACCCAGAAGAAACCTGCACAGGGGGCAGTCATATTAAATTACAAACTGATTTTAAGATCTCAGTCTGAAATTTACTTAATTGATATTGTTTGCATTTTATCTTGTTTTATATTCAGTTATATGTCTTTTATTTGTGAAGACAAAGGTATAGCATTTTTACATTTATTTCAGGAATGAATAATTGACAATTTTTTCAAGATATTTGTTTTTGAATAAACAAGCACAACATAAACTACAAACACATATACACACAATTCAGACAATTTAAATGCACGATAAACAGACATGGTCAGTGTGCAAAATTAATTGTTGGTTTTAGCCTCTGCGATGTTTTGAAGATAAAAACAGAAAATTGCTGGCCTTATACTCTCTCTTCATTTCTCAAACTACTGTTTTAGTTTTTCTTGTCAGGTAAACAAAAACATTTTGAAGTTCTTTTTTTTCATTTTCACTAATACATTGTCAGCAGTGCCACATGCTTTTGATCTGTGTTAATAAAAATAACAACATGTTTATGATATTTCAAGGCATTGACAGTATCATTCCTTGGCAGCAGTTCAGCTGTTTTGCTGTGACATTGTTTAAATCCTGACGGCTGAGGTTGTGGTACATTATTTAGACATGGACAATGCTTACTGGCAAGATTCATTCATGATACTGTCATTCAAATACCTTATTAGATTGTGTGTGTTTTTGTAACTGGTTCTACATGCACATCATCATGGCTTGGTGAAACACAACAAAAGTGGACTAGATCAATGGAAAAACCTAACTGATAATATCTACCTGTCATTGATATACAGACAATACATAAAGTAGATATTGAAATCTGTATCCCCCTGCCTTTTTTAAATTGCCCTTAAGACTGATAATTTCATTCTGTGAGCACTGAAACATAACTCACTGTAATGTGAAAAGTTAGATGGTTGAGCAGGGTGATAGGGCCCAAAATGATTTTAAACATGAATTTATTATGAAAGTTCAAAAATCATATTTTCTAACCTATGATCATGGCTTTCTGAGAGCTACAGTGCATGTTTGCACAGTAAATGTGAATAATCGTATTAATAAATAGCATCACCTTTCATCGAGTCAAGATTTTTATTTGCCATGTATGCATAAACAGACAGTCTAGGCATATAGGAATCACACTGCTGCTCTAAAATTATGTCAAAGAAGATGGTGAAGAAGCAGATATCAGATGGCTTACTTCTACTAAACATGCCATTATACTGAACATTAAGCTTGATAATTTAATATTGGTAATGGTAAAATTCATCACCCACCTGTAGTTGCTACTTCTGGTAATCCTGATGTGTAATTCTGTGGTTTTCAGTTTGGTAAACTTCTAATATCTTAAAGTGCCCATGGCTGCTCATTTTGCTCATTGCTAGCAATTTAATGGTTAATCTTGGGTACCTCTAGATTATCTTGGCACCCCTCATAACTTCAAATAATCTGTAATTATACAGATAAAACCACAGTTTCTTCGTAAAAATGAGAGGATAGTTTGTGAACGTACACAAGCTGTTTCCCCTAACCTGAGTCCTAACATTATCCTAACCACAACCACTGAGGAAGTCGCTATAAGTTTTGAACAGGGGAAACAACAAAAAACATTGACAAATAAGATACATTTTCGACAGTGACCACCATAACCAGTCCCCCAAGGAACACCTCAAATCCTACCTGACATGTTCGAGCCAGAATATGAAAGTGGACAGAACGAACAGCAGCAGCAGCATTAATTAATATGAATTTCTCCTTCATAGACAGTAATATATACAACAGTATATGTACCGATGAAAAGAGATGTAACACTCTAAACAAGCGGGTAATTGAGAAACCCTATATTTTACCTGGCATAATGCAAACATGCATAGTAACTTCTCCAGCCTTACAACAATTCTCTCTAATGCAAACCCAAGGCATTAACAGACATGCAATGTGTTTTTTTTTTTTTTTAAACTTACGTTACTATAGTATGCCCAGTCTTCTTACCGTTAAGTCCCACCGAGTAGTGGAAACATCACTCCCTTTCAGTTAGCACCAAGGTTGGTAAAATCAAACTGGTGGTTGCTATGTCTTCCCCCACATGACCACATACAGTCCCAAAGCAGTGAAATTAATTCCAACAGGTAGTGTAGCACCAACAACAACATCATGGGTCATTAATCCACTTGTTAAACAGCAAAACATCACATGGACAGACACACTGGCCTCAAGCAGTCAAAACAAACTGATACTGTGCTCTGGGGGAATCCAGCGTTGATGAGCTGATCATTCACCGCTGTAGGGGCTTTCACTGGCTGGCTGCTTGTAGGTTAGACCTGGTCAGGTAAAACAGCGAGTCCCTGTACAGGAACATTCCTCGACATGCATTAACCTCAGGTCCTGTGTTTTCCTCCTCATCCTCTGGTCATAGTGGAGCAGCAGGAGGTAAAATATATTCACAAAACCCGGTGCAGTCCAAAAATTCCGCTTTTACAATGGCACTGGTGGATGTCAGGCAAGCTCACATGAACGCGCAAATGCCTGATGATTATAACCATTCAATAAACTAGTATATAAGACTTTACACTTAGAATAAAAGTCTCCTGAGCGAGAGTTTGTGAGACATGTATAAACCGAGTTACTTCTGCATAGAAATACTAGAACATATATACACCTCATTTGTTTAGCTTTAGGTCGAGGTAGATAAGTTGGAAAGCAAGGAAACGCATGCCATTGTCACTAACATCTTTGAATCAAAAACTTTATTTAAAACACAGAAAATAAGCCACAATTTTATTTTTGGATTCTGTACTGTTCAAGTGACTGTTGTCTGGTGGTATTGCTGTTTCTTTTCAGTGTTTGCCAGCTCTGAACCGGTCCCTGGTTTCCAAGGAGACACACTCCAGTTGGCCTTCATTGACCTACGACAGGTAAACTGTCTCCCTGACGAGTACAGAAGCAGCACATTTACTTGTGTACACACACTTAGCCAGCACAAGTTTAGGACAACAACTTCTACTGCATATTTTGCCACATGGTTGTTATTTCATTTAAGGTTTTCATACGTTTCTTGAAAATCAAGACAATCTTGGTGAAAGTTGTTACAGTCTGTGTTGCTTTCAGGCTGTGATGCTCAGTTCCCCACACAAGAAACGGCAACAGTGAAGTGCTGGGAGTTGTAGCAGGTTCCTGTGTTTTGAACTTTTTAACCAAAAAATGAAGATGCTAAAAAGCCATGACAAAAGGGGGGCCTATTAGTAGTTAGCTATTGTAGAAGCTGATGGCAAAATCATCAACACAATGAAAACCCAATTTTATAAATTCATTTTTGTTGCTTGAATTTGTTTCAACTCATTTCAACTTTATTTTTACTTCTCAGTTGTCCCACATCTCTATATCACATCCAGTAGTATTGTTTTTCACTGGCCTTTTCAACTTTCACCTGTCCTCCCCCATCTCCATCACACACACACAAGCACAACTGACCACCTTTTTTGTTGTAAATACCAGTGGTATGTAAAGTGTTGCTGTGTCTCATTAACTTGTGTCTTTGTTGACCTGTTAATCTGAGCCTGAGGTGCAGGCTTGGCTCTGCATCTAGCCCAGGTCACAGCACTATACTGTGGGAGATTGTGGACTACACTGCAAAAATAAAGATTGTTTCATTAGCATAGGACCTCTGAATCAAAATAGATAAATAACCATCCAGTCAAGATTTAACGGCACTTAGCTGTGCATTTTCCCACCCTGATAATGGTGATAAATTACGGGAGCATTCAAAAACTTGAAATCTTTCCACAGACATGCAAGTAATTTAAATTTTGTTAAAAAATTGAGTTTACATTAATTGAAAATGAATGAATCTTCACATAGGCTGAAATTGAGTTGCTTCTTAAGTGAAATTCCTCAGGGAATCAACAACTGCTTTTAAACTCAACACAACTAAGGCTGCATTTTACACTTATTTTCATTATTGATGGATCTGTCGTGATTAATTGAATAGTTGTTTGGGCTATAAAATGTCAGAAAACTGAAAAATGTTCATTGCAATTTTTGAGAGCTCAAATGTCCAATCACCAAAGATAGTTAGTGCTCTCACAAAGGATTATGAGAACAGGCAAGTATTCAAAAATAAGATGGTGAATTCAGAAGATGTTTGGCATTTTTGCTATAAAACAAGACCTAAACTCTTCATTGATTTCAGAATAGTTGCTGATTAATTTTCATTTGATATACTAATCGTTTAATCAGTTACAGCTCTTAAATGCTACTCTAAAAAATGACTGAAATAATGGAACTTTGTATTTTTTCTGTATCTGTAAAATAAATACACAGTACTATCCAGAAAACATCAGCAAAAATCATTAGAATATTACAGACTTGGAAAAAAAGAATGACCTTAAATTTTTATATAAAATATTTGAACCAGGTAAAAAAAAAAATCAACTTTAGACTATATACACTGTAGAAAGTTGCTAAAACCCTGAGATTCAGAGAAAAAATTCAGAGGCCATGACCTCAGCTTCATCAGTGGGAGCAGTAGCATTGCCTGTTTTTGAGTAGAGCTTAGTCTTTTGCAGTGCATCTCATTTGAAAAGTGTCCATGTTCCCTTTCATACAGGCTGATTGGTTGACATGTTAATCCTAGCCCTAGGTAAAGGGGTTGGAAGGCATCCACACACTGAGGTTACACAAAGGTTGTTCTTTACTTTCCTTTTATTTTATGGTTATTGATTTTGTAACTAACTGCTTTTTAGATTGTTACTCTGTAAATGTTGATAGTCAAAATTTTAGGATGATTTATCAGTAGCATACTGTGATTCAAAAAGGCTGGGAAACACTATGCATGGAAGACCAGCCTTGCCATTTGAGCTCTGAACCTTACAGCTCCTGGTGAGCCCAGCCAGCCTTACAAACTTAACTTGTACTTGCACTGCGGTCCTGCTCTTTCAAACATTACACAGTGCTCATTGTAGATAGCTAATGCAGGGATAGATGCTAATATTTTTAAGCACTGGCCCCACAGGCCACCATTTTTAGTGGCCCAAATGTAATCGTATATAAAAACAATGCAGAAAAGAAAATTTAACACTACTTAACACAGCCTTCTTTAACTCTGACTCTTCAGTAAATGAAAAGGCATTAACAGAATGAAAATTGGTGACTATTGTTTAAACCAGGGGTGGGCAATTATTTTTTCCATGGGGCCACATGAGAAGCAAAAATATTGTGGAGGGCCGGGCCAAAAGGCTGAACTCAATTTTGCATAATATTAATTGTATTTCTTTATAAAAAGCAATAAATAGCATTGTTTTGACAAGCTGGTAAGAGTATATGTTATAGTTGAGCAATGAAAAAGTGAGGTTGCCTTACAAAAAATGTCATTTATTCAATCAAATTTCCCAAAACAATGGTAAACACACACTGCAGGTAAAGGGAGAGGAAATCATGTGCATTTCATCCTCGATTGTTCTGAGATCCTCAAATCGCCTTGAAAACTCACCATGCAATGCTCCTAACATGGATGAGTACCTGCGGCAGTGATCAGCTGATGGTGTGACTTCTTTCAGGGTTTGCATGTGAGTGAGAGTGTTGCTCTCCAGTTGGCTTGAAAGAAACTGCATCTTTCTCATGAAAGCCTTCACCAGGTTGTGCATTTCATGAACAAAAAGGCCCTTGCCTTGCAGTTTGGTGTTCAATTCATTCATTAGTGCAGTCACATCAAAAGCAAATGCAAAATCTGCCATCCAGTCCTCATCTGAGAGCTCTGGGATGTCTTTGCCTTTCGTCTCACAAAACTCTCGAATCTCTGCTTTCAGGTCCCAAACTCTTTTTAGCACTTTGCCCAGGCTGAGCCATCTGACAGCTGTGTGGTAGACAATGTCACTATGCTCAGTCTCATGCTCCTCCACAAGGGCGACAAATTGTTTGTGATTCAATGCCCGTGCCCTGATGAAGTTTACTATTTTAGTAACAACATCAATAACATGGTTAATTTTTAGCACTGATTTGCAAAACACATGTTGGTGTATAATACAATGCAAAAATACCAATTTCTGATCGGCGTCCATTTCAGTCATTTTATCTTGCATACGTTTCAAAAGTCCGACGACACAAAAAAGTCGCCGACATCACAGCTCTCGTCCAAAGCCAAGGAGAAAAAGTCTAAACTTGCCACTTCACATTGCAGCTGAAGCTCCAGATTCCCCGCAATGTCCTCGATCCTTCTCGTCACGGTTCGCCTGGACAGCGGGACTTTCTCAAATGCTTCTTTTTTTTCAGGGCATATTAGTGCTGCAGAGTCCATCAAGCACTCTTTAACAAACTCCCCCTTCCGAGAACGGCTTACTTTATTTAGCAATTTTGTGGGATATCACAAAGCTGGTCTTGGTTGCTGCATCCCTGGATGTGTGAAGCTTGGTAAAAAGTCCTTGCTGCTTCTGCAGCTTAGCGAGTAAAGCTTCCGATGTTCGCGCCCTTCGAGCATCAGTCAAGTTTCTGTATTTCTCTGCGTGTTTCGTCTGGTAATGCCGACTCACATTGTAGTCCTTAAACACGGCGATCTGTTCCCTGCAAACTAAACACACAGCTTTACCCACAACTTCAGTAAATAAATACTTAGCAGTCCAATTTTTTGAAAACCCTGCATTCGGCATCTATCTTTCTTCTTTTAGCATGAGCGGACATTTTTGAGGGTGTGTGACAACGATTCAATCTTGCGTACGTCTTGATATACGTATTATGTACGTGAATAAAAACAACTTCAAAATAAAAGCAATGCAGCTTTAGTCCATGCATGAGGTGAAATAAAAAAAAACGTTTATTTTGTAATTTCCAATTAACCTTACACGGGCCGGCCAGAGTCAACCAAAGGGCCGTAAAATGCCCAGGTCTGGTTTAAACTGAAAACTCCAGTTCAGTTGTAAACATACATTTTTTCTCTCTCAGTTCACAGGCTCTTTTTACAGCCTCCCCCCAACATAACAGTAGTGAGACAGCAACAAGTGGACCTTATTGTTTGCTGTTTTCATAGAATGTTATAACAATAAACTTTATTTATATAGAACTTTACAACTTCGAAGAGCACAAAGTGCTGCACAGTGGAACATATGTAAAAAATACTAAAAACAATCAGTCCAAAAACACAGGTTTATAAAATCCTAGTAATGAAAAGTTTCATCAAAAAAAAAAAAAGTATAAAACAACAAGTTAAACCATGTCCCTTTGGTGCAGATAAAACAGATTAAACACCAAAAGCCTGTTTAAAAAGGTGAATTTTTAAAGTAGACTTAAAAACCGCTAGCTCGGTTATAGACCGAATCTCAGGCGTAATGAGTTCCAGAGTCTAGGACCATAGACAGCAAACGAGCGATTGCCCCATTTTTTCGATCGGGCCCACAGAACAACTAAGGACAAGTGCTCAGTGGAGCGCAGGGTTCGGCGCAGAGCATAGATAGATAGCACCTCCGACAGGTACGGTGGGGCAAGGCCATGCATGGCTTTAAAGACAAATAGCAACATCTTAAAATGATCTCTCCATTGTACTGGCAACCAGTGTAGTGAAAAAAGAACGGGTAATGTGGGCATACCTGGGAGTGTTCAACAACAGCCGAGCAGCCACGTTTTGAACCAGTTGAAGTTTCCGCAGCACAGACTGAGAAACACCAACGTACAGGGCATTGCAATAGTCTAATCATGAGGTAATAAAAGTGTGGACTGCTTTTTCTAAGTCTCTACACGATAAGAAAGGCTTCACCTTCGCTAAAAGTCTCAGGTGGAAAAAACTGGTCTTGACCACGGCCCTAATCTGCTTATCAAAAGTAAAGCCATTATCAAATATTACTCCAAGGTTTCTCATAATGTCTGTAGGTGAGAGGGCAGAGGCACCTAAGCTGGATAACACTGCAGCTGGATCAGGGCTGATAACATATTCAGTCTTATTTTCATTTAAGTGAAGTAAATTTTGGGCGAGCTATTTCTTAATATCCAGAATACAGTTATGCAATGGAGGAAGTGCATTCGAGTCAGATAGTACCAATGGCATATAAATCTGGATATCATCCGCATAAAAATGAAAATGAAGATTGTGACTTGATATGATTGAAGCAAGTGGTGACATATATAAAGAAAAAAGTAATGGAACCAAAATCGAGCCTTGAGGGACGCCTGAGGCGTGAAGTGGGGCTACATCAGATGAAAAATCGTCGATAATAATAGAAAAGGTTCTGTTTTTCCAAAAAAGAAATAAACCAATTAAAGACCGCGACCCTCAGGCCAACGAGATGTTCAAGTTTAGAAAGTAAAAGTGCATGATAGACAGTATCGAAGGCTGCCGAGAAATCTAAAAGAACTAAAATAACGGGGCGCTTGGCATCCAGAGCCATGGTAATGTCATTATGGACTTTGAGTAGAGCAGATTCCGTACTATGGCGGGACCTAAAACCTGACTGAAACTTGTCAGCAAGGTACAGATGATCTAAGTGTGCCTGCAACTGAGTAAGAACAATATTTTCCATTACCTTAGATAAAAAAGGTAGGGAAATTGGGCGAAAGGTGGACGGACAGGACGGATCAAGGTTGGGTTTCTTGAGAAGTGGTCTCACTACAGCATGCTTAAGGGCGGTGGGAACCGAGCCCAAACTAAGGGAACAATTAATAAACGTGACCAAAGAGGGCCCAACCCTATCGATAGCCTCCTTAATAATCCTGGCTGGGACAGAATCCAGGGGAGAGGAGGCAGGTTTTAGCTGTAAGACATATTTTTTAAGTTGAGGCAGAGAGATCGGAACAAAAGAATCCAAAGTATGCAATGCGTGAGATACAGGCGGTACATAAGGTGGGGTCTTGGGAATGTTTTGCCTAATAGCCCAGACTTTATCAGCGAAGTATCTTCGAAATTTATTGCAGATCAAAACCGATCCCTCAGTGGCCAAAGCAGCATCTGGATTAATAATAGAGTTGATGGTTTTGAACAAAACTTTTGGATGTTGACTGTTTTCCAAAATAATATTAGATAGATATTGAGTTTTGGCCTTTTTTACAGCTTTCTGATATGAGAGGAGGCTGTCTCTCAAAATGTCCAGGGAAATGAGCAGGCCATCCTTCTTCCATTTCCGCTCTGCCTTCCTGCACCGTCTCGCGGGTGGTGTTGTTCAGCCAAGGGTCTTAAGTGTTTTTAGCCCTCCTTTTCCTAAAGGGAGCGATGGACTCCATAATCCGGAAACAAGTAGAGTCAAATAAGGAGAGGAAAGCATTGGGGCATGCAGGGGGGTTTCCTACGGCGCTGGCGAGGGGCCATCACTCTGGGCGCTCTTGTCGGTGCCAAGACCTCAAAGCGGATGAAGAAGTGATCTGTGATGGCCAAATTTGATACATCACTGATGCACACAGATAGGCCTCTAGAGATAACGAGGTCTAGCGTGCCCCCACGTTGATGAGTGGGGCATAGTACCGACTGGATGAGATCAAGAGACCAGCAATTCATTAAAATCATTTGCTAGCTGATCCGAACCACAGTTGACATGAACATTAAAGTCTCCACAAATCAAAAAACTGTCAAACTGTGGGATCAGTGCCGCCAAAAATTCCCCAAATTTCATTTATAAAATCCTTCGATTTAGGGGGGCAATATATTAGCACACATAACATAGGGCGGTGCAGTGTTAACATAAAAGTTTGTAGCTAAAAGCTGGAATAGTCTTTAGAGAGGAGAGGATGACATTTTAGGGTCGGCTTAAAAACAGTTGCCAGACTGCCACCTCTACCAGCCAAGCAGGGAGTATTAAAAAATAATCAGCCGGTAGAAGCTCAAAAAAGAGACTGTTATCACGTTGTTTCACCCAGGTTTCAGTGATAAACATATCCAGGTCATGTGCACAAATAAGATCATTAAGAACGAAAGTCTTATTATTAAGCAATCTTATGTTCAAGAGAGCAAAGTGAAGCGGGCTTAGCTTATCCTGCGGGAGGTCGGCCCGAGCCACTGGGCGAAGGTTGGTCTGGGAACAGCACCGGTCTGAGTGTCTCACCAGTCGGTAGTGTGGGCAAACGGGGTCGACATCTACGCCAACCGGTTGAAGAAAGCGATAATTGTGGGTCAGGATCCGGTTTCAGTCATGGCAGCCATGCTCCATGAAGTGCTCAATCCACCTCGATGAATTTAGGCAGGATTTCAGTCTTACATGGAGTCCAGCTCTCCTGCCGCGTCGCCTCCGACGGGGATTGATCGGGAGAGGGCCAGTATAACGTCTGAGGAAAGGAGGTATGGACGCTGGTGGTGGTGGTGGTAGTTCTGACTGATTGCTTTGGTGGATGTTCGAGGACCTAACCAACGAGTTGCGTATTTCTAGCAACGTCAGGTGATCATAAACTAAGATAGAGAAAACGGAGGCAGTCTCAATTATAAGGAAACCGCAAATCCATAAGAGGGGCAGACGCCAGGCATGTTGAACTGAAGATGTTAATGAAACCAGATCTTAGTGGAACATTAATGCTGCATTGGCAAAGTGTTGATGTCTAAGACATGGGGTCTCATTCTCAGTAGAGATCTGATAAACCTTGGTGGCAACAGCAGGCCACCTCCTGGGGATATGTGGTGGCCACACACAACTTTTTGTGGCCATGGGCCATTGGGCCGTGGTTAGTGTTCAACCCTGGCTAATGGGAGGGGAGTCTTTGGAACTTGGAATAAATATTCAGTTTAATGACTTGAAGTAGATTTTTCCAGGACCTGGAAGTTGACCCTCACAACGTGACACACACAGCAGATGCTTCTCTATTTCATGTCATGATAATATGACTGAGCTTGCCCAGCAGTATTAACATTGGCTGCTGTCTTCACTGCATTAGGGTCATCTATCAGATATGCATGGATGAGATTCCCTGGGGGACTGGTTATGGTGAAATGGTTAATAGGGTTCAGGAAAGTGTACCATTGTCCCTTTGACAGTATAGCAGACCAGAGCTAGCACTAAAACATGTGGCTATAGTTTACAAAAATCATTAGTGAGTCAGCTAATTTGAAGCACTGTGTGAAAATAATTTATTTAAAAGTTTATTCAGATATCAGCATATACTGTACCTGTACTGTACTGTAGTCAGTCAAATAGTAATACTGTACCTGTACTGTACTGTAGTCAGATCACCTATTTGATCGACAACAATCAAGACAATATAACAAGACAACAATATAATCCAGATTATCTAAATCACATTATTTGGTCAAACTGAGAGCAAGCCCCAGAGCTTGGGGTGGATATTGGTGGTGGAAGGTGGATATTGTCAGTAGTATATCATGGATATGTCACTGCATAGGAAAATGCAAATACAGTAAGTGCATTGGGCCAAAGTTGAACAAATGTCTGTTTGTTTGCTGTCCTGTTAGATTTGCTTGAAGAGATGTCACTCTGTTCCCAGGTCTCGGTAGTTAATTTGGCATTTAAAATGATATATTGTACCTAATTTGTTGAATTGTGGAGATTTCAGTGAGTGTTAGTGTAGCATTTTACACGTGCCTGCTTGTGGCTCATCACTTAGCTTCAGGTGAGAATAACGTCATTGTTGCTAAGACTGTCAGTGTGTGTTGAAGGCTCTCGGTCAGCTGAATGCCATTAACACTAAGCCATTCTTCCACTGTTCTTTCAGCATGACCCAAACACCCAGCGGTTTCACCCTACTACATTAGCATACACTGTGTGTGCGTGGGGTAAGGGGGTCATCTCCATCAGGTTAGCCAGGGGTCATGGGTTGGGGGCAGGGATCATTTTAAATGTTCCTGTTCCCTCTTAACACTCATCTGGCAACAGCAGAAGCCCCTCCCGTCTCCCATCTTCTTACTGCATCACTCTGAGATGCAGTGACGCAGGATACACAAGTCCCTACCATCATAGCATAATCTGACCCTGCTCCTGCCCTGGCTTTAGAACAGCTGTAGCGCTATTTGATTTTCTTACAAAAGACATGTTCACAGGTGGCTGTAATTACTACAGGTGTGGACTGTGGGTATTGTGAACAATTTCACTAACTCACGTACAACGAGGGAAATTCCTGCACACATTTACAGCAATGTTAAATAATGTGTGTGCTCCAAAACGTGACCAGCACAGTACCATGTGTCCCAGATGCGCCGGTCCCTGTTTATTAGAATTATGCTTCATGCCAGGTAGCTATGCACACACACACAGTGCCCTTTCTCCCCCTGTCTCCACAAGCTATGAGCCCCCTCTGCTATCAGTGTCTCTAGAGCATATACAATCAGGTTTTAATGATGTGGACATGACAGAATGCAAACATGGACCGCTGTCTATAACGTACATCTACATCAACCAAAGTGGAACCTGCTCATAAAAAACACACCAGAACCCAAAGGGACTAGCGCAAACAGCAGTGCCAGTGATATCTACGTTAACATTGTTACTACTCAGGGTCCTCAGACAGGTAATGGTAATGTTACAAAGATGAAGCAGCAGCCCAAAGACATGTTCCAGCCTAACTAGTTCAAAATATATCCGTGGCTCAAACCTAACAATGCTCAAATGAGCTGCTCAATTTGTAAAATGTATGGTGCTGCGCCTTTTACCAGCCAGTGTTGCAAAACATCAACTTTAACTCACCACTCAGACAGCGTTTCCTATACAGCACCAGTGAAAATAAAGTGTGAGGCAGATTTAGCAAAGAATGTGATGACTACTGCTATTGAAATTGCACAGTTGCAATATGAAGAGAAAGAGAGGGGCTTCTCAAAGCTTCCTACTTTGTAGCAGAAAACAAATTGGCTAATTCAAAATGTGGTCATCTGGTTAAATTTATGAAAGAGATGGAGTGTCCTTTCAAAAAGCTGAACACAGACACAGCAAGTTATGGAAGCTACCTTAATGACAAAGGCCTGACAGAAGTGCACCAAGCTATTGCAAGTACACTTGTGGAGGATGTTGACAAGGCTGTGCTAAAAATTAGTTTAGAATATTCCTAGACTTCAACCAGTGCTGCTGAAGTAGCAAGAGAGGATCAGAAGAGAATAGTGCTGTTCCAAAATGACTGAATCACTGTATATACTAGTATTTACTATTTAGCAGTCTTGATACGAATCGAGCTGGTACAGTACCTACTGAGCCCAGGAAATATTCAATTCAATTTTATTTGTATAGCACCATATCACAACAAAAATTCATCTCAAGACACTTTACAAAGTAAGGTCTAGACCTTACTATTATTATTATTATTACAGAGGAAAACCCAACAAATCCCCCTTGAGCAGCACTTAGTGACAGTGGGGAGGAAAAACTCCCTTTAACTGAAGAAACCTGACAGACCCTGGCTCTTGGTGTGCAGCTTATTTACTTGAAATATAATATACTAATAAAATCAACAATATCAGACAATAAACCATTCTGTGATGTTGTAAAGGATCAGCTAAATTAAACCTATACCAGTGGGAGAATTAAAAAAAAATGCTTTACCTTCACTTGATAGCAGTCAGTCGGTGCACAGCTTACCTGGCTTGTAGTGGCCAAATAGGCACATGTACTAGATACTGAAAAACTCAAAGGTTTGGTTACCTTTGACTAGTAACCCGTAAATATCCAGGGTAAACATAATAATCGGACCTCCTGGCTCTAGAAGAGAGAGATTTAGGACAGAACAAGGAGGAGGACAGCATCCAAGTACCATGCTGTGCAGGAGCTGTGCAGTATTGAATAAATAGTTTATGAAAGCGTGTACTCCCTGTCAGCTACTGCCACAGGTAGAATCTAATTCCATGGGAAACTCTGCTCTAGGAGCTGTGGTCCCGAACCCACTCTCCTTTCTGATTTCTGATTATAGATGCAGAGCTCTTAGAGGAATTTGGATTTTTCTGATTTTAATGTTCGTTCTCTATCTGTGTAGTCACATTATCCCTCTGACCTCTCAGCTATTGTTTTTACTTTATATTACGGTGTTTACACCACGGTGGATAATATCTAAGCATTAACATGTGCACAAAAATATGACACAAATCACATATTCCATAGTGGAAGATCCCATATTAAAAGTCAACTCCTACATGTCTACAGCCTGCACAATTCAGTCAGCTAGAATAGCGAAGCCACAAGAAAATAGAGCACCTATAGGCTAACGTTTCATCATCAAAGCAGATGTTAATATCTTTAACATGTTGAAAAATGGGGCTCATAGGTCTTGTTTATCTTTGTTTGCCTTTGTTTCCTATTGGCTGAAAGAGCACAGAAAAGTTCAACTGGACTGCCTGTCTGTTAAAGTGGATTCTTATGTTAGGGTCTGCAGACTGTTTTGAGATGTTTTAATAGAGGTTTAATTTGGTAGCATTGACAAACGATCACCTGCCTGTCACCAACAAACACAGAGTGGCGTGTGGACGCTGCTCTGCAAGGCACTTGGTTTGTATAGTTGCTGTGTGTTGGGAAGTCAAAGGGGGGGTGCAGAGGCTCAAATGTCAGTCCGTAAATGAAGTCATTGGCATAGTTACAGCATGTGTTGTTTAAATTTGATGTCATGAGCCAAAATAAAAATTGTTTGTAAAACTAAGATAAACATTTATCAATAGCTAGAAAAAATTGTCCAGCTTTTCAGTTCAGAGGGCAAAGGTACAAGTGCCTGAGCACCACCGGGGATCAAACTGTGCATGTGCCTGGCCTGAGTGTTGAATATCTCTGTGTGTTTCATAGCTCCTGGACCTGTTCATGGTGTGGGACTGGTCAACCTATCTGGCAGATTATGGCCAGCCAACTTCCAAATACCTGAGAGTGAATCCAGCTACTGCCCTGGCTCTACTGGAGAAGTGAGTTCATCCAATACATACATAGTGATGGGGAAGTGTACACACTGTTTCACCATCACTTTTTAAAGAAGTATTTACAGTTCATATTTTAACAGAGGTGAGGCTTTAGGCGTGCATCTGGGCAAAGAGTCTGTGAAGAGTGGACCATAATGGATGTTATAACCCATTCACTTCAGAAACCAATAAGGCCAGATTAGGTGACAGGTTCCAAAATGGCTTTTAGATTAATCAGGGTATCTCCAGGTCTTGGAAGTTTCAATAAGCAACAAATTCAGATTCCTCAAAAATAACTGTTTTCTGCAAGAGTTCGTGTCCAAACATTTTGACAGACTCTAGTGCCCAACAGATACTGGATTTTTAAGGCCAATTTCAAAATAGTTGTGCATTAACTAATATTTTAAACATTGGTAAACCAATTGAAACAGGACAAGACATATTGTCTTTCCACGATACACTCTGCTGGCTACAGCACATCTGTTGCTATTCCAGCTTCTTTATCCTGTTTTCAAAATATGGTCCAAATAAATACATAATGGAATAGAAGATGAATATTTGAGTTCAAGCCAATTTGGGCTTGAATATTTCACCCAGTGTTAACATCTTCAAAAGCCCCTTTTCCATCACCTGGTACCTGCTCAACTCGACTTGACTCAACTCGCCTTATTTGCATTTCCATCAGCCAAATGTTGGGGATAGTACCTGGTACCTGGTACTATTTTTGGTATTGCCTTTGTCGAGTTTCCAAGCTGGCAGTGGTGATACCAAACGGTGATGTGTAAACACTGCAGACTAGTGATCAGTCAAAGAAATCGCGTCATCAATGTGCGAGACATCCTGGAACATAGAGGGCGCCATAACTGCTACTTTACTGTAGTTACTGTACTAACTAAAAACAGCCACATATTGAGGATCAGGAACAGCATACCCTCCACCGTTACTGTGTCGGTTGCCATCAATGTTACAGAAGTGGAAAACCAAGCACCTGGTAGCCAAAGCGAGTAGAGTCAAATTGAGTTGACTAGAGTCAAATCGAGTCGAGCTGAGCCGGTACCAGGTGATGGAAAAGCGGCTAAAGAAGACTTGGAACAAGATTATGTACAATAATGCAGTATATGCTGCAGGATATGTTCTGTTTTCAGCTTAATTTCCTTGTAGTAAATTTCCTTGTAGTCCTTATGGTAAAGTTTAAGAGTAAAATTGGTTCATGATGTTTAGAATAACTGCAGTTCTGAGTGGTTACAAAAGGTTTGTTTGAAGTTAATAACTCATTATCCTGGCAGTGATATTTTACAGCATCTGAAGTAAGCAAGAATCAATGTGCACAAGCGTGACAGAGTGCTGTGACAGCTGTAATTCTTGGCTTTTGGATACGTTTTCTCCTGAGTCATTTCTGCAGTAAAGATGTCACGAGACACTATGTACAGCACTTGTTCTCACTCCTCATGAATTTCTTCTGTGGTAGCAAAACATGTCACACCAGCCCTCAAACTCCTGCAGGTTAAACTGGGCTAATAAGCATCAGAATCAAAATGGGTCATAATTTATGTGCTTTTACCCACCATCTAACTCATAGAAACGGAGGAATGAGAGGCCATTGTTTAACATTCAAGTCATGTAGTGCATGTGAAAAAGAGCATCTTACCATGAAGACAGAGGGAGGGTCCATTCTGCTCTACAGCAGTCAGCTGAGCTACAGTATAAGATGTTTGGTGAATTCTCTGGTTTCATTTTTTCCTCATCTTTTCCCCTAAATCTTCTCCTCTCTGCTGTTTGTCTGCTGCTGCTAACTGTTGCTGCTCAGAGTCTACAGAGGGTAGGTGCAGCATCCTCCCTGCTTTTCTTTGGTCTTTACATACAGTACATGCCTATATCAGCATGGTTCTACCCCCTCTGTAGTAGACAGTTTCTCTCCTCTTTAGTTTGGCACGAATAGCGACTTAAGACTAAACTGTGGGTAATATTTTTGTTAAGGTTTAAACCCAGTACTGAATACACGAAGGTGAAAATTTCATCCATTTGTGACTTGAAGCTTGAGCCTTGCTCTACCTTACTTAACCACTCGCATGTAAAATAAGAAAAGCTTTCTAGCTTTCTATGACCCACGTGGTTGATGCCTGAGCTTCATTCTAAAATCAACTCGGGCATCTTGACTTCAGATTTAAGAAGAATATTTTTTCAACCAAAACTGCATAAAGCAGACCAAGCCTAAAGCACACCTTTAAAGAGAGGTTTAGAGCTTCTGCACACTCCCTGCATTCATCAGAGCTTCATCAGATTAATCAGATTCATCAGGATCTTGTTGCCTGTACCTGGGTTTTATCAGGCACAAGGCTTACATGGCCACATACTGCACAAGCAGAAAACTGATTACATCATGCTAATGTGATAATTGGCTAATTAAGTCAAACAATCTAAATAAAAACTTTGAGTAAGGGGCTGATGATTTGTTAATATTTTCCATGTGTATAACATTACCTGTTCAATTTCCTTAATTAAACTCAAAAGCGGTTACCAGTATGCAGACACTGTTGCCCTTATTGTGTCCTGTCCCTGCTTAAATACAGGATTAGGATACTTTCACACATGTAGTTCAGTTCCTTTGGTCTAGACCCAGGAAAAATATAGTCTGTAGTTGTCTTTTGGAAGTGCTGACTTTTAACAAACTAAAGGTTTGAGCATGAAGTCCTGGTGCCTGACTGGTAACTCACTGCCTTCACAATCAACACTACATTTACACATTGCAGAGACTGACATATACTGTGATCATTCTACTGAATGCAGTTTACAGCGTGTGCGTCTATGAGCATAGGTCATGAGTGTAACTGGAGCTCGTTTATCATTAATTCTGACCAAAAGACCAAAAGGCATTCTGTAGCATATGGAGGATATTTACTGTTACTGTGTGATCACTAGGTGTCAAGCACTTTTACTGTGGAGCTGCTAAAATACACATAGTGGGACACAAGCTTAACACACCTTTGTTTTAAACTCTTTTTGCTTTCTGATCTAACAGGGAAAACCCCCATGCTCACATGCGTACATATTGTTAGCATAGTTCCAAAATGATCTTGTACTTGTATATAAGCACTTAAAGAGGTTGGGGGATTACAGTTTTTGAATTCATGGTAAAATCATACCTCTGTCATCATAAACTACTAGAGTTGGGCTGTTTTGCTTTTACACTACAAATGAACCATACCATACCAACGTCTTATTGGAAATCTAGTTGCTTATTCCACACTAGAGTTTATTTTACCAAGCCAAACAAGTTGGCACCTAAATATTTTTATAACTACCCCACTGCTAAACCCCATTAATTGAGAGTGTCACTTTATCCTGTTGATCCAATTAAAATTCTGCTGCTATCTGTCTGATGTAACAAATAGTAACGCTGTCATAAATAGCAGGCAGCTGAGAGAACACATCCAGCAGACCTGTCTCTCTGACGACCTCCTCTTCTCTCTCTGATTCCAGGATGAAGGACACCAGTAAGAAGAACAACATCTTTTCTCAGTTCAGGAAGAATGACAGAGACAAACAGAAGCTTGTAGAGACTGTGGTCAGACAGCTGAGGAGCCTGGTCAACGGCATGTCCTCTTAAACACTCACACGTGTGACTTGTGTGTCATAAAGTGATAATAATGAATGAACATGCATGCAATCACATGCACGCGCGCGCACACACACACACACACACACACACACTGAACTGCCAAGACACTCAGAGGAGGATATTTTCACACATGGAATGAAGTGATAACACACAACATGACAGTGACTTACACAAGGCGCACGCAGGGAATTTACACAGACACAGGAGGGACAGATATGCACACACATGACATCAAGGCACTGCAATACAAGTATACGCACTGCACAAGGCACGAAGGGAAGTGACGCCTTGCAGATACAACACACAGTCATATCAGGGGCGCTTCCTATTACACCTGACTGAATACTTCATGTAAATAACACACACAAGACAGTTTACTGGATTTTTCACAGGACTGAGCAGTAAAATGTCTGTAAAATAATTTAGTGGATATGATACAACAAATGTTTGTACATATGTGAGAGTACATTGACTGGTTGCAGAGTGAGAGGAAGTGATGCACGTACTGGGGCAGCAAGGTCAGAGATTGCTTATTGCACCATAGGTGAGTGGGCTGCTCTCTTTCCTCTTGTCCTGTCAGAAACATGAGAGCACTTCTACTGAAAAAGAGATTATAGTACTTATGTCCTCTATGGATGCAGTTCATTCTAAAGGGCACAAAACTAATAGTTAATCTAGAGAGGTCAAGTTGTTCGTAAAGGTGTTCATTTAACATAAAACTGTTTCTTCTTGTCAATATTTGATTGTTCAAAGACAGATTATCAATGACCAATCCAGCCAACATCTGTACTTTAACCAGCTGTGTGCCCATTTGACATGGTTAAAGATAGTGGTATTGAACTGTTGCCACAAATAGCTCTGACAAATACATTCTCATTGTCCCAAATACTTCAGCTGCTGGCACTGTATGTTTGTGTGTGTGTGCGCAGAAGGTCACACATAGATGGAAGAATGGATGATGACGTCTTGAAAGACTGATGTCCATGAAAAAGTGAAGTGTGGTCAGATTGCTGTGGTCTTTATTGTACATTTCAACCAACCTCCTGAGACACAGCCTCACAGAGAGCGAGCACGGAGGAGTTCAGTGTCAGAGAGCGGTCACCCCAACTGTAGTTGGAATATTCACATTCTCTGCATGTGAGAATGTCAAAGCTGACGGATAAAAATTTGTTTTGGTAACAATTTTTCCAGTAAGTGTGCACAGGATGAACAGCATCACATAACACTTTACAAAATAATGCAGTTTGTTACATCCATCCATTATCTGTAACGCTTATTCCTAAATAGGGTCACGGGGGAGGCTGAAGCCAGCTGACATTGGCCAAGAGATGGGGTACACCCTGGACAGGTCACCAGTCTATCACAGGCAGTCTGTTACAGCAGCACATAAACCCATGCAGACATAGGTTGGGTCCTTCCAGGTACAAACACCTGGATCTGTATAGTTTGTACTGGTGTAGACTTCAGGGTCTGTTCAGCAAAGGCTCCAAGGACCGGATATGGATTTTAGATTGGACAAAGTGAACAAGGGATGGTGTTAACAAAGGGCTTGTGTGTCATCGTGGGACAAATGTGACACCTGGTATTAACATGCACTCTGTATCTGGAAAAAAATTAGTGTAAATGAAAGCAATTAGCACTTGGAATGTGATTGAATCTTATAAAAACATCAAAAATTCAGGTCATTTTTCTGAAAATGAAGAATGCTCAAATAATACACACAAAAACTGGTTCAGCTGTACTTCTCTAGACAGTCAAACAAATAAAATGCATAATTGAAAAAAAATATTTCAAGTCAAATGTCAGTCATTACAAGCATTTATACATTTACAGGTGAATTTCAGGCTTTAGCTAGAGACATGAAGCAGACCGAGAGAAATAGACTGTACACATAGAACAGGGAATACAGCCGGGGTCACCTGAACACACAACAGTTTGCTTTAAATTAAAGACGGTCACTTGTGCTGATTAACAGTGATTGTATGTCAGCGGAGAAATACTGATGGTGTTTGTCTTCAGTCTTATAGTCAGTCTCAGGTACAAGGCTGCAGTAGATCCCATTAGTGTCCAGGAGACTAGAGGACCCACATGAGAGGCACATGAGTGACAGCGTTAGCCAAGCTAGCACTAGTGCTAGCAAGCTAATTCCGCTGGCTCTGATTGCCTTTATAAAACGTTTTTGTCCTCATGGTGTCAATTTCATCATTTAACTATGTCCACAAGGATCTGGCTCAAAATGTGTGACTGCACATGTGAGAATGTAGACGACCACTGTCATATAAACAGTCACACTGTCTGTGTGTTTGGAACCTATTAGCCCTTTAAGTAGCTAGCACACCATGCCAGATGTGTTTCTAAACTGCACCACACATGCTGTGTGTATAGACAGATGTGTTCACACATGTATACTCAACATTTTGGGCCCATTTAGAGATTTTCTTTCCCCCACTCATTGTCACAGTTGTACTAATTTATAGCAGGCAGTGAAGAGTTTGGTCACTCAGAGGTGGTGAGGGAGTTCAAATGGTCTTTTGAACGATGACCCTACTTGCTCTGTAAATTCTGTTAATTGTAGGGTTAAGGACATTTTTTTATGTTGACTTCAGTTCTGTCCCACAGCCCATCCAGATTGCATGATTAATGTTTACATGTTTACAAGCAATCAAGCCCCACAGACATGTCATTAGTGATAATAAAAGTATATATATATATATATAACAGTTCATTAACTTGCATTTTATATCCTTTATTTTTGTTCCTCAGGGTTAAATGAAGCTTTAGAATCTCATAACCCACATATAGCCACAAAGCACAGCAATAATGAATTGGTTCTTTTACAGCCTCACAGGCGGGTTGATGCTTACTTAAAACCTGCACTTGACTCCTGATAACATTTTATAATGAGACTGTTTCTATTCTGTTCATGTTTTGGATCTGTGCTCTACTTTCAGCAGGCATTTTTGCACTGATTGAAGTTTGTTCCTTTTTGCCTCTTTTTTAATAGTTCTTGTAAATACTAATGTATGATGTAAATAAATAATTACAAAGGTTTGTCTGCTACAAACAGAATTGAAGGTTGACA
This sequence comes from Monopterus albus, assembly GCF_001952655.1. Lineage (NCBI taxonomy): Eukaryota > Metazoa > Chordata > Actinopteri > Synbranchiformes > Synbranchidae > Monopterus > Monopterus albus. The sequence goes on from NW_018127997.1 coordinate 1,789,891, forward strand.
CTGATGTGCACCTCCATCGACACCCAAAGTAAATATGTAACTAGTAAAAGTTTAAATTTGCATTTGTTATCTTGGTGAACACATTCAGTGCAATGTGAGGAGCTCAGTGACTTATGTTGGTACCTTCTCTCCACTCATTCACTCGGTTCATATATAAAATTATTATGTGCTACTATAGACCACATATAACATTCCAATATGAACTATTTGGTCCTAAAGATATCAACTGAACGCCTCATAATCCAAAATAAAGGGCAGTTTCATTTTAGGTTTTAGTGGAAGGTTTTCTGTGTACACTGGTAAACTGGTTCTTCTCCTCTTGAGAGCTGTGTACAAGCCCAGTGTCGGTAAGCTCTCTCTCTCCCGCAGTGTATTAATGTCTATTTTAGCATAAATTCTCAAATAATTCTCAGTATTCAAACGGTGGTCAAGTCTCACACAGAAGCTGCACCAGTCTAACAGACAGAGGCCAGGTAAACAGACATTGATAGGTGAAATACCTCTACTCTCAATGTATATTTTCACAGTACAGTACAACAAGAGTCATGTCATAGTGTCATTCTGCTGCACTCTTTTTTTTTTTTTTTTTTTTTTAAGTATGTCATGACTCTTGTTTTGTAAGTGGGGCTGCAGTGTACATGCACTTCCCAAAATGGGAAAGTGTGTCCAAACGTTTAGCTGATAGTGTACATTAAACTGAACTGATAAAGACAAGTAATCATGGATGGACTGAATTTACATTAAAAGAACAAATTTAAAAAAGAGCAGAATATATAACAGGCATTCCCTGTAAAACTGAACCCAACCCTGTCTGCAAGAAATTATGTTTACAGGATGTGCTACTATTTAACGAAGCACAGGGCTTTGACTCCAGAGACGGGGGTTCACAGTCTGAGTCCAGCTCATGTTTAGGTTTAAAGTTAGGAAAATAGCTGTGGTTTCCATTAAACATTAATAAATCCATTCTTTGTTGCACTGAGTTTAAACAGCAGATAATGCTGTGCGAGATCAGACATTTTGACCAAAATCAAATGAAATACATTGCGAACATGTTACTGATGCATTCAGTATCAGTATTTTCTGATTTGCCACATGTGTTATTTCCTCATCATGTTGACAGAAAATCAAGTTAGGATTGCATTTCCCAGTGTATTTGCTATTGCAAATTAATTGTATATAAATGTAATTTCTAGCAGACAGGGTTGCAAAATATGCTAAACTACAGAAAATTAGAAATAAAGGCCTGGTGCTCTCTTCAATTCAGGTAAATATTTGACAATTTCATGTACTGTCTTTAATGTAATATATAATGTGACACAATCCCCAGTGACACATGATTCAGATCTACATTGTGATTTAGATTTTTTGCTCTAGAACTATTTCCTAGTATAATGGCATAAATTGAGATTTTAAAAATCAAGGTTTTACATAACACTGCTTATAATAATTCAAATTTAAAAAGTGGTGGTTTTCTCACCTTCCACAAAAGTGAAGAGAGGGTACATTATGATATCCAAAGGAACCCTGCTTTACCTTTGTTCTTCTCTGTAATACACTGACCCAGAGTTTTCCTAAATATGTTGTTTTTATTTTGTGTGCTATAATAAAAGTTTATTAAACAGTAATGCCTGCTTTTTATTAAGTGTACTGTTTGGTCCAGTACAAGGTTAACACTCAGTTTGTCAGGAATGTTGCTCTAAGTCAAAATGTATCTGAGCAGCTACTGTCCACCTGGTATTTAGCATGGTTATTTCTATAGACCAGGTGATTCCTTAATGATCTGGTGACCCCTTTACATTTTTTCTAGGGCTACCATCAAGCTGATCCATGACAACTTATCTCATAAACTAATTTCTGGATTTTCATGGCATTTGCTGCAGATATTAGACGATAATTTCAGTTTATTACAACTTGTAATAGATGTTCTTGTTTGTAGTTTTGGCCAATGTTTCTAGTCGTCAGAAAACTTCTGCAGATGGACTCTGAGTTGTATCTAATGTTCAAGGTGTACAGGATGAAGAAGAAGGGAAGGGAGACTGAACTCTCCCCTGCAGAGCTCTCACGCTGCAGACCATGTCATACAGACAGTTCCACTGGCAGACAAGAAACAATGGGAGCATCCAGTTGCATGTCATTTATTTTCTCCCCAACAGGGCAGATGGTGTTGAAAGCCCTGAAAAATAAAAACAAACAGGAAAAAATAAAAAATCTAAATTTTAAAAAGTAAAAAAAAAATCATCCTTACTGTGCCCCAGGCTTTCTGGGACGACAGCCTTGCAGACCAATTTGATGCAGCGTGCGGCGTATGGTCTGAGCGCTGACAGGCTGACCCCCCACCCCTTCAACCTCTGCAGCAATGCTGGCAGCACTCATACGCCTATTTCCCAAAGCCATCCTCTGGATATGACGCTGAGCACGGGCACACAACTTCCTTGGTCGACCACAGCGAGGCCTGTTCTGAGTGGAACCTGTCCTGTTAAACCGCTGTATGGTCTTGGCCACCGTGCTGCAGCTCAGTTTCAGGGTCTTGGCAATCTTCTTATAGCCTAGGCCATCTTTATGTAGAGCAACAATTCGTTTTTTCAGATCCTCAGAGAGTTCATTGCCATGAGGTGCCATGTTGAACGTCCAGCGACTAGTATGAGAGAGTGAGAGTGATAACACTAAATTTAACACACCTGCTCCTCCTTCACACCTGAGACCTTGTACCACTAACGAGTCACATGACACCAGGGAGGGAAGACGGCTACTTGGGCCCCATTTGGCCATTATCACTTAGGGGTGTACTCACTTTTGTTGCCAGCAGTTTAGACATTAATGGCTGTGTGTTGCGTTATTTTGAGGGGACAGCACATTTACACTGTTATACAAGCTGTAGACTCACTACTTTACATTGTAGCCAAGTGTCATTTCTTCAGTGTTGTCACATGAAAAGATATACTTAAATATTTACAAAATGTGTGGGGGTGTACTCACTTCTGTGATATACTGTATATTGAGTCATGCATGTTAAGGGCCAAACATACTTACCATATCCACTACGATCCAGTGATGTAAATTTTCACAGGTCCGCCAGGGTCTGTGTGGAGTCCCATGATTAAGTTTGTCAGCAAAATCTGACAAAAAATATTCCTTGATGACCTATTGTTGGAGGCAAAAATGAAACAAACTAAATAACTAGAATTATGACAAAATGATTTACATTTTTCAACAAATATAAAATTAACATAATGTGAAAGCATCTGTGAAATCACAGACTGGAGCTCCTGGTCACTTAAACAGTTTCCTCCACCAGCCTGAATCGCTTGATGTGTTTCTCTACTGCTGATAAACTGCCATCTTACATTCGGTAAATCTGACTAAAACTAAAATACATTTTTATCAAACGACTAAGACTTGTGCTAAATCAAATTCTGTTCACATAACATAATTAACACTGGCTGGGACGTCCATATGCAGGCGACAAATTTATGCCTGTGCAATCTGTGGGCACAATAAAAGTCCAGACTGCACGTGTACTATATCACAGTGCTTGGAAAATGTTGGCCTATATGGACAGAAGTTAGACCCTCATTTTGAAGTATGAAGAGAAAACGTGTGTGCATCCCTTGTCTGTGTCCACGTCCGTGTCCACAGTAGGGCAAATGGAAAGAGGAAAAACCTTTTCATGTAAGCTAGTTCAACTCAGTTTTATTTGTATTGTGCCAAATTACAATAATAATCATTATTGTAATGGGGCGGGGAGAGGAGTGGAGAGCATATCATATCATATCATATCATATCATATCATATCATATCATATCATGGGGCCCCCACCCCAGCAGTCCAGGCCTATAGCAGCATAACTAAGGGAAGGCTCAGGGTCACCTGAACCAGCCTTAACCATAAGATTCATCAGAAAGGAAAGTGGTGGTGCATGGCTGCTAGTGTTGTCCACTCCAAGGTGTCACTATGTGCTGGGTAAGCACTACTGGCCTGTAGTCGTTGCAGACACTGGGACATGTTTTTGGTAAAGAGACTAAGCAGAGTATTTTCCACAATACAGGGACCATCTCCAGGTGCAGACTCAGATTGAAGTTTCGCTGGAGTACTCCACATAGCTGGAGGGCACAAGCTTGGAGCACCCTTAGGTTGATTTCATCAGGTCCAGCAGGACAGTGGAGCAAGGAAAACATCCAAACTGCATCGATGTCATTTACACCTGGCTTTGCAGGATGAAGTCTGTTCAGCTGTCTCCTCACCTGGTCCTGACAAACAGCAATCTTTGGACTCTCTTTGCTGCTTCCTTGTCTTTAGACCTTCTTTGTTTTCAATAAGGATGGCCATGATGTCCTTGGTGAGCTGTGGCTTGTTGTTAGGGAGGCAGCAAACTAGTCTCAAGGGTATAGAGGTGTTAACAGAAGTTGATCTGTGTCTGTGATGCACTCTCTCAGGCCATCCATGTCTGCACCATGCAACTCACCAAGCACCTCATAGTCTGTAGGAATAGCATGGTGTAGCCAGGTCTTTGCAAAACACATCAGACTAAACTCACAAGTAGTCATCAACCAATATGGGCTTTTCAGTGGCCGATGGCCAATTTATAATATCAATATTGTTTTTGTTTTTTTATTCCCACATGATAGCCATGGCTGGCATTGTCCCTCTGCCCAGCCCATTCTTATGGACACATTATCTGAGACACGCCTTGAGGGAACTTTTTCAAATTTGGCACAAACATCCACTTAAACTCAGTGATGAACTGATTAGATTTTGGTGGTTAAAGGTCACTGTGTCCTCATGTCTGTCTCATTCCTGTGAATTTGACTGCCTCCCTTTTTATCTGAAGTCTGTGTCCAGGTCCTCAGTTTCTAATCCTGACGGCTCGCCGTAACACCTTGGAACGTAGGCAGATCTCTCAAAGCCAGAACAAATAAAACCAAAACAATCTGCATATGTTTTGTTTGTTATCTGACTCTTTAAAAAGACAAAGCTGCAGAAAAATATAGCTTCATCTTTGACTGTACCATGGGTCACATTTTCTACACACTTTCCGTCTCTACATCTACAAAGTGATGGTGGATTTATCTCTGCACATATCTATTTCCTTGGACTCTTCAGTACAAAAATCAAGGTCAGTGTTTATGAAATGTCTAAGAGTGAGAAATAATTCCTAAATGGTCAAACATTTTCCAAGTGATACATTTCTGATTCAAAGCGTAGACTGAAGAATGAAAGCAATTAAAGAACTCTCTGACATTTGGAGTTGGAGGTCATGCAGAGTCACTGTGGTCAGAGAGATATTCACTGGTGACCATCTTATTAAACAACATTTTGGCAAAATTGAATGATTTTGTGAAATGTTTTGCACTGAATGTGCAATTCCTCAGAGTGATAATAGATAAAAAACAATTTGAATCTCCTTCATAGAAAAAAGTTCAACCCCAACTTCATAGTTCAGTCACTTAACATTTACTACTATAGTGCATGAGGGATGCAGATTTTGCGTTCCTGTGTCAATGCAGGGTGGGTGGGTGGGGTCCTTCCTGCATGTCAACGGGAGTG
>NW_018127997.1:1795448-1811040 GCF_001952655.1 Monopterus albus
TTGTATTTTAGTGGAGGGATCAAACACTTTAACAAGGCAGTAAACCGCTTTTACATTCCCTTCAACAAAGCAGCAGACAAAGGAGGAAGAGACACATACCTCTGCTGACCCAGGCACTCGTTCATACCGTCTGACCCACAGACTGAATTCTCCAGGATTTTAGTGTCAACTTCTCAAAGTACAGGTGTAGCCTTTGAAAAGAGTAGGCATTTGGCAGATAAAGAGAGTCTAGTGAAGGCACTATTCAGTTACATTGTGGGCACTGTAGAATCCAGTCTTTTGCAAGTCCTGCCACTTGAAAGAAGTGCTGTATAAAATTGCTGGAGTGCTCCTTTTATATTTTTATCTTTAATATTTTATTTGCAGGCAATCAGTGTCATCATGTTGCTGTTCAGATCCAGGCTGAGAAAATTATAAAGGCAAAACTAAAGTCAGGTGCTCTCCAGTTTATATTGTCACTGGAGACCCGAAGTGTTTATAGCAGATAATGTCATAGCGCATACTGTTGTGGCTTGTCAGTTTGATGACATGAAAGGAATTTGACATTCAGACTTCTATCTTTTCCTTTGGCAGTGGGGGGTGATGGTAAAGCAGCACTGGGCTGAATGTACACAGCAAAGGAAAGGGGGGGGGGTATCAAGTATCAAGAGTTGGACGGGGACAAACCATCTATAGCAAAAGTAAGAAGTCCTTCAGATGGCATAAGAGTTATTGCAGCAAGGCTGACAAAGTTGAGGATCTATATAATGAAAAAGACTTTTAATCATATGCAAATTTTTATCCAGAAATCTCCCCCATTTAATTTACTTTGGAGGAGGTGCTGCTATAGATGCGCTTCCTGTTGTGGGCACATCCAGGCAGTGGAAAGCACACTAGTGCACTATTATGTTAGCTAATCATTAACAAGAGATTTTTCATCATTTTGAAATAGTAAACGGTTGAACAAAGGCAGTGATTATCTTTCTTTTGTAACAGACCATGTATGGTCTTCACTATGTTGCCAGCTCCTGTTGGTTGCTATAGGTGAGTTTCATTACAAATTAAAGGAGCATCACCTGCTGGAAAAACAATTATTTCCATAGATTTTGAAAAAGTGTCAATAACTCTGTCCAGTCTCTTTTCCACGTGTAATGCAACAGATTTGGCTTTTTTTCCTCAGCTTTTTGTGTTGTTCCAATGCAAACCAAAGAAATAAACATAAGAATAAACAAAGAATTTGTGATTGCAACAGTTTTCTGGGAGAAGTGGTGCTGTTATCTGACATAAATTCAGGGTGCCATTATTTTTGTCCATGACTATTTGTCACATTTAGCCTCTGTTCTATTCTAGTAGAGTTATGCCCCATCCCTTATAACATGGGATCAACCAGTTTTATAAAATAAAATGCTCTGTCCCAGTTTTAGTCAATATGGGATGCGACTTGATAGTTTCTGACTTGGTTTCCATGAATAGTAAGGTTAATGAACATAAAGCTATACCTGAAAAGCTCAAAGAAGAGTGGTTAAAAAATCTTAGTCTTCATATAGTTGTGCATCTAGCAGGAGTAACTGTGCAGACAACAGAGAGGAGTGGCAAAGAGGGCTCAGGACCACAGCTCTCATCGCCACTGAGGCCACAGAGATCCCAGTCCCTTTTTATTGCTTAAGCCACAATTTTGTCATTCTCTGCTGGAAGGAATATTTTTCCTTTGGGATGTTCACAGCCATCCTTTGAGCAATTTGAGCAGTTTACTGTACAACAGGTCCTTGTCATATTTCTTTGTTTTCTACCTTTGTGATGTGGCATCACATTGGTGATGTTGCTCGGAAACTCCATGTAATGAGTAGTGCAGTTATTTCTCTGTGAGCCAACCATATTCTGGAATATGGGCATTCAATCCTATGACGAATGGAATGAGGCCTGGAAAAAAGTTAATTTTATCTCTAAGAGTATTTTACTGAAACTTACTCAGCTGACTCACTGGCATTACTGGGCTCCCAGCAAATTATGGTGGGGTGGGCTCACTGTTATTGCTTGGCACTCTTAAATGACTAGTTATCTGAATTTATTTTTCCTGTTGGAACCTGGAGTCTCTGGTGAGATCGCCCACTGACATCAGGAGACAAACAGTGAATGATCCAGGTGGGATATGTTAGACTGTATCTTTGAAGCTACACTGTAAACACAATGCTGGTGTATTTTCTCTCTATGCTTTACACAGTGCAAAAGAATATAAGAACAGGGATAAGAACGTCTTTTTAAAAACCACCATTCTGAGGTGGAGTTTGGATATGAACCATTCAGAGATCAGTCCAATATTTCAGCACTTCACTCTCCTTTTATCTTTGTTTCCCACCAACTCCTGATGAAAATTTCAGGCTCTTTAGTTGCAAAATGCTGAACTATTTTAACAAGCTGGCCTCTGTCTACTGTTTGCTGCTGAGCAGGTAGTGCACAGTGTTTAAAAAGAGCTGCCTACTGCTGCTGGAAATGGCTATTGGCTAAGTAGTTAACTATATGGCCTATTGCTTAAGCTCTAGATGGCAATAAAACTCCTTATGTCACTATCTTTTTGGTGGTACAATGTTATCTACAAAGGACAAGATGTGGCATGGACAAAATGATATTATGTGTGCTGTGAAGTGCAGGTCATCTGAAAGATAACTGTTATCAGCATACTGAATGACAGCTATCGCCTTCTTCTGTGTTTGGTGGCAAATGTGATGTAGCCTCAGGGAGGGCACATTGGAATGATCTATTATGACTTCACTCCAACAGATATGCACTCCAATGCACACGGTTTGGCTCATATGTTGGTAGAGACATTTCTGTCCTCCTAAAATATTGGTAGGGGACATGTCCCTACCACCTGTATGCAAAACTATGCCCTTGCATAATGATGACCAATACCTTTTATATGATATGTTTCCATTTGGTCTGTTAAAATGAAATACCGATTAGTGCAGCTTTAAATTAATTTCTATCTCTAATGAGATCACCACAGAAAGCAGGTTAGTCTGGGTTAGTTGTAATTTTTTCCTTTGTCTTTCTTAACTTTAGTTGATTGCTCTGGATATTTGCTCTTTACAAAGGTCTTTATAAAAAGTGAGAAAACACTAAAATGATTAGACTTCTCTGTTTCACCTTACATTTATGTTATGTGGCCTGCAGACTGTAGGTGTTATGGTTTAGTCCCCATCACCAGGAGGGTGAGAGAGAACTGAGGTAGGACTCAAGATTGCTCGCAGATCCCGCAGGTTGAGAGAGCAGGGGAGAGAAAGGCGGAAGAGAGGCAGGTCGCACCGAGCGGACCTGACAGTAGGCACAAATTCTAAATCAGATATTGGGGTCAATTTAAAATTTGAATCTAAAAAAACCTTGGACTGGCCTATTCTCACTGTTCTCATATCAACTTGTGTTGCAGATGGCAGCTAAAGCCCAAGTCCTTCCTGTTACTTTTAAACAAAAAGTTACAGCCAACACTCCAGTACATTGTGATTTGGTGGGACTGGTGGGATTGAAATAGGCTTCTCCCTTATGCTTAAATAATTCAACAGTTATCTGATATTTTCAAAACAAACTGCCTATCAGTTACACTTGTCTCTGCAGCATGTCCCTCTCTCGCTCTTTCTCTCACTCTCTCTGTGCGTGTGTGTGAGGGTTTGATGGACTGTGAACTTGGTTGTGTATCAGAGTTCATCGAGATGTCAGGGTGGCCAGCAGGTCAGCCTGCGCGAGCTGGGGGAGGATACAAACATGCGCACATGCCGTTCAACACAGCTCCCTTCAGTGCTAGTGTTGAATGAGCGCGCTCAGTCCGTGCGCGTGCATCAGGGTTTCTGCTAGAAACATTTGGTCTCTGTTCACATTTCCATCATACTTGCATTGGTAAATACATAGTGTTAATTGTATAATGCAAACACTATACATTGCCACAGTAACCTAGCTTTATTCTGACACTTTCACAGCTTTTTGTTTGTTGGAAACATGAAAATGCTGATCTGAAGTCAATTTTTAGCGGTGTAACACGTCATTGTGTTGTTATACAGCAGCAATAGCCTACATTGTTTAATCCCACCCCACCTTTGATAAACATCTCTGTCATCTAACCCTACTGAGACAACTGGCAGCAGTGATGAGGTTAATAGAAACAAGCCTCTACACAAACTTAGCTCCACAAGTAGAGAAATGAACTGTTGTCCAAATACATCGTCCGACAGCACAGGTTCAGCTTAAAAGCACAGCAGGCTCCTCACACAATTAGCCTAATAGTAGCATAAAAAACTATCATCATGTTTTTTCCAGATGTGCTGTATTAATGCAAAAGCTCAAACAACTGCAGTGCCAACAGTCAACTTCACTCCTGTTAAACCCAATCATTATTGACACGGGATAATGAAAAGCGACTGTATACGCCAATATAAATGTTGGCGGTATGAACAAGGATTTTTCAATTAATGAGTTTCTCTAGTGGGGTCCCTTTTTATACCTTATTTTTCGTGTCTCCATTATATTTTTTCTATTTTGTTTTATTGTATCTTACACACATACTTTTGATCTTTTCTATTTGTTTCATGTGCTGTGTTGTGGTTCTAATTCTGTGCAGTTTTGTTGTTTGTTTGTTTGCATTTCTTTTCATTGTGATTTGGGAGGCCTGTGGTGTTTTGTGGGGAGCTATGGCTATGACTCTGTGGCACTACCCTAAGTGTGCATTTCCTTGCACATTCATCAGGTGTGGTGTCACCTGTGTAAATTAGACATGCTTGTTGCCCTTTCATCAGTTTGACCCTTGAATCTGATTGGCCTACAACCATATGACCATATACCTAACCTACTTATGTGCATGTTTTTATTGTCTGACATGTATGAGTTTGTATATGATTGGTTGTTGTTAAATAATTTCTTTCTATACTTGTGCTACTTATAGGACTCGTTACATAATTTTAATAGACCCTGATGAGGGCTCCTTAATGGTCTGTGGTTTTTTAAAAGTGTTGCTGGACATTTTGTTTTCTCCTATCAACTAAAGCACACACATAGCAGTACATAGTGCAGCGTATAGTGAGAAAACATCCGTCACATAGATATACATTTACATGGTTATGATCTGTCCAGCCAAAGCATGTAAAAACCTGTTCAACACAACACACCCCCAGAACTACAGCATCACCAGAGCCCAGCCACAGCCAAGAAGAAGAGGACAAGAGAGAGCGGGAAAGCAGCCAAGAATAAATATCATTGGTGAGAGCTAAAAATAACCCTGTCAGGGTTACTAACTGTTAATAGCTACTGTCCTGACGTTGCTGTAGAGATCTGCTAAAATGAAAACAACATCATCACCACAGCAGAGTCTACACCTGTGCTAATGTTATTTATGAAGTACTTCAGCGTAGGCTGTAACCATATTGATGTCATCCTGTCTCACTGAGATTTGTAGTTTGTTTTTTTTTCCCAAAAAGTCATCTACCTCCATCCCCCAAACAAATAAATTCATCTCAGGCCAGAGAGACTGCTCAGGCTTTTTCACTGTCATGCCAGATGAGAATTTGAAGTTTGCAGCCTAACAAACCCATCTCAGCTGGCTGGTAATAAATTACACTGCCCAATGGATATTATGTGCAATATGAGCCTAAACTGTGTCACCGGCATTTCATTCTATTACACACATCCACCTTCAAATGCTTAGCAAACTAGCTGACAAAACAAGCAATATTTCAGTAAAAGTATAAAACTGGACATTACCGTGAGTAGTCTTATACTGGTATGGCACATTTCTATGCATTGCAGCACACTCCAAGCACTTTCACACTATTTGCCCATTCACCTATTCACAGTCCAAAGTGCACACACACCAGTGAAATCACCGGGAGAAACTTGGGGTTCGGCATCTTGCTCAAAGACACTTCGACGTGTGGACTGGAGAAGCTGGGAGTTGAACCGCCAACCTTCCAGTTAGTTCCTCCTGAGCCACAGCCAAACCAGTATTATTGTTTGTTATTATTATTTTTATGAGTGCTCATCTTTGATGTCACATTAAATAAACAATGAATCCTGTACTTAATGTTCTTTCATTGTATTTTATAGTTCAGTAACAACTTCATGTACTACTGTCCATGAGGAGGAGGTGGTGAAAGCACAACTAGTATTTAAGACAGTTGGGTACAACTCACTTACACTAAGCAATGGGCAGGGGAAGACAAACTGTCAAGTTATGTATTGTTGCTTTAAAAATGTTTATTCCCTCAGGTTCTGGGTCAAACAGTCCAAAGCATCTTAAATCCACAGCTCTGACCAGATGGCTAACTGCACTCTGAGCTTTTCTTCTTGGAACAAAAACATTTTTCAGTCCTTAGTTTTGTGATTCGTGCAGTTTTAGCCACAAAAACAACTTTTATGATCCAATCATTATAAGCTTCTTCATTTTGGGCCCTTTCTACTGCTGACATGATCACATAGAGACATCCCTCTCTGCTGGTATGTTGGACATGAGCAGAACACAGTCAATTTTAGACAGTGTAGCCCAGTGAGCGTTATTTTGACCAGCAATGATTTTTTGTTTTGTTTATTTTTACCAGGCAAATCCCAGCAATCGCCAGCTAATGGAAACACTGATACTGTATATAGGTCTAGTCATGACCTTCCTGGTTCAAATTAATGAAAAGAAAAGATATTTTCACCAAACTGATAATTCATGCCCTAGTGAAAATGTCATGGAGTCATTAAACACAACAAGGTTTATCCTCTGGGAAGCATGAATGTAATCAGTTAATTAATTACAAACTCTGTTTGATTATACAGTAAGTTAGAGTAGAGTTCATGAAATGAAAAGGTTCATCTTATATTTTGAAAGTTCCAGTATATAGGTAAATATTTTGATCCAAAGGTGAAGCAAGATACATGAGTTTTGAGCAGAGTAAACCTGACACATACAGTAGTAATTAACGCTTATTTTTATTGTCTAATCTATACAAACACTAACTGTATACTGTAGAAATGACACCAGTGAAAGTTTCGCTCTCTGATCAGTCTGGAGGTGGAGTGCAGCATGAGTTCAGAAGGTTTACAGTGAGTTTTCAGAGGAACATGGTGCAGCCAGGAATTAAAAACATGCATGTTGCCTTTTTAATGAGGTACAACTGACCTTTCTCGGTTTATAAAGTGGAAAAGCAAAGCAGAATCAACCACCTCTGTCCTTATGTTCCAGGTTACAGGTCTTTAGGTTCTGTAGTGGGAAAGGGGATGTTCTCTAAACTTGAACTTTCCTGCGCCCACCCCTCCACCTCCCCACTACTTGTCACACCTGAACAGCAAAATCCTGCTTCACACATTCACGATATGATGAGAAAAACTCAGCAGTTTTATACAAGAGCTGGAAACCCAGTCCCCCTGAACATGCATCATCCCTCGCTGGCTATGTGAGTAAAAAGGATTTGTCCATTAAAAGGTTTTCAGCAGCCCATACAGAATACAGATAAACAAATACATTAATGTCAAGAAAAAGACCTTTACTGTTATTGTCATGTTCTGAGTTGGCAAAGCAGAATCTAACCTGTCTTTAAAATCCATGAACCTTTCTGCAAGCATATGAAGATATTATATAGTAAATATAAGTTTATTAATATTAAATGCTCTGTCTTGTTCTTCTGGACTGGCTGCCACATTTTGAGATGTATCCTATAAATTATTTTTGGAAGTTTATGAATATAAGAAAATGTAATATAGTTATCACTTAAGCCCTTTTAGGACATGTAGGCTACCTCAATCCTGAACCTACCTGGACATTACCCAGTGGAGCTGTATGTGAGAAGGCAGATGTCCAACTCAGTTGGCCCAGATATTAAATGTCTACAATTCCCGCAGCATGCTTTTTGCATCATGTTCTGCCTCCTGCATGCTCTACCCAGACGAAACTGGATCAAGCCTGGATTACTGCTGGAAATACACTGGGGCCCCTGGAGTTCTGGAGCTACAGGTGTAATGTTTGACAGTTGAATTGTGTTATTTTAACTGAAGCATTGTTTTGCTATGTATACCACTAAAGCACAATATGATCTGGGCCAATTAATGCAGGACCAGGTAACGTGCTAAGAGAAACTGGACATATTACACAGTGAAAGGGAGCCAGCTGGGGCCTTGTAGGAGATTAATCTAGCTATGAGTTTTCTATGAGTCCCCCATGTTGCTAGAAAAACCTCTAGTGGAGAAATACTAAATTGTGTATTTATTATTAGTATAAAAGTTTTCAAATAGCCTACTTAATATAAAAACTGGAATCAGCCTAAATACTCTGCAGGTTTTTCACTGTAGAAAGAAAAGGAAAAGAAACATAAAAACATGTTGACAGTGTCCTCATCCAGCATAATATCAACAGAAAAGTCATAGTGATTGCTGTGTCTTTCCACTGGAGCGAACCTCACCTTTTTTTACATGCACATTGTCAGAACAGAGAGATCCATCCAAGAAATATGTTGCTGGATGCAGAAGCCAAGCTGTCTCGCTCTTACTGTTTGCCTTTACACACACACACACACACACACACACACACTGACCTCGTGACAGGTCATATAAAAGAGTCCAAACGCAGAATGAGGATGTGACAATTCTCTAGGTGTAGCTGTGGATAACCTTGGTGCATGTGCGCGTGCCTTTGTGCACGCCGCCCTGCATCTGTCTCTGCTGACCCAGGTTTGAACCCACTGAGATATTATTTTTATAGCACACACAGGCACACATGGTGATTGAGAGAGAAGCAGGTTAAAGTCTTCTTCTGGATTAGTTGAATCCAGAAGCAGCCTGATAGAAGCGAGCCAGGCCTTCCCCTGACATGTTCATCATCATCTCATCATCCAGTCCCATATTATCTACTGATACAGAATAAAGATAAGGCAATGATCAGGCAGTTGGTTTCAGTAATAAGTAGTATTTAGGCTTAGCCACTTTTAAATAGACCAAATAAGAAAGATTTTATACAAAACGAAATGGGAAAATGCGTCTGCATGCAGGCACTCCATCAAATAATGGAAAAATAATATAAAATGAAATGGTAGGCTTAACTATGAATGGCACCAGTGAGACCCACAGAGAGAGGGATTAGGACATTGTTCAACCAGGAACTCTATTTTCTGAAGCAGCTATGAAAGAGTACTGCTTAAGAGTTCTTTGCTCTTGAATGCAAGGCCGCCCAGGAGGCATTACTACTGGTCCTACAAACGGGCTTAAGCCAAGGTAATGAGTGTGTAAACTAGCTGCCTTATTACCAACAAAGGCGTCTTGGGACGCGCTTCCATTGTCTCCGAGGGAATCTTCACCTATTCTCAGTGAAATCCGCCGCAGATTGCCTGCAACAGGAGGTAGGGATTAAAGATACGGCCCTAGGAACGAACAAATGGTGAGGCTGGTCAGCCAGGACAGGCCGGAGGCGGGGCCGAGCGACACCCACAATTAAAGATTGAACTTTGTGTGAACTAATGTATCTGCAGGAGGAGAAGCCTGCTCGCTGTCCTGGCAGCCTATAAAAGACGCTGGTTGTACACTGGCTCCTCAGTAGCTGACAGAGGTTTATTTGAACGCTGTTGATGCTTCAATAAAACACTGCTTGTCACAGAATCCGCTGCAACATGGCTCTGAGCACGCTCCTGGCCACGCTCCTGTGCACCATCGTGCTTCCTATCCTGCTGTTTCTGGTCGCGGTGAAACTGTGGGAAGTCTACATGATCCGAGGCAGAGACCCGCGCTGCCCCAGCCCGCTGCCCCCCGGGTCCATGGGCTTACCCTTCATTGGAGAGACGCTGCAGCTCATTCTCCAGGTAAATGCATGACAGAGCTGCTGCTTTTCAGCTTTCACACGAACCCTTCATGATGCCCAACATCCACATGCGGATAAAAATGCTCCAAACGCTACGTGGAATTTCGATTTTAACTGTTTAAATTGAATAGTAGGTTATACCGTATTAATATCGTTCCATCCACCTTTATTCAGTGTTTGGTAACATTGATACGCAAAGTGGAGATGTATAATTTTTGTAGCACATGTTCTAGGTTTTCCATTGTTGCTATGTGTAGGATCTAAAGGTGTCTTATTTATCATCTTGTATTGGTTTATACGTATGTCCATGTTTGCAGAGGAGAAAGTTTCTGCGGATGAAGCGACAGAAGTATGGTTACATCTACCGCACACACCTTTTCGGGAACCCCACGGTGCGCGTAACCGGAGCGGATAACATCAGGCACATTCTGCTGGGGGAGCACAGGCTCGTGTCCGCGCAGTGGCCCGCGTCTGTGCGTACCATTCTGGGCTCGGACACGCTGTCTAACGTACACGGAATCCAGCACAGGACCAGGAAAAAGGTAAATTAGGATTTGATTTGAAAAGGTACCGCTTTACTTAAAGGGATGTGAAATTACAGAATCACCTTGGATAGACGCTACTTTTGACATTTTATTTGCTAAGGGCAGTTTAAACATATCAGTATCTTTCCTAATGAAAGTACATCTATATTACCTTGATTTCTTATTTGTAAAATGACTTGCTTGATTTATGTTGGGGAGCATTACAACTAATAGCTGTTTTAAGATATGGAAGCCATAGTCTTAACTCTGTACAAAAGGTAACCAGTCATTTATAATCAGTAGATATTAGAAAGCTTTTATTTCTTGACCAAATGGTAAAATCTGCTGGTGCAGTTATTTGAATTTGTCTCCAATGGAACTTGAAACAAGTTGAAATGTTCTTTATACACTGTGGATTGTTTAATATCTTGCTCTAAGGGGGAAACAAAGTGATTTTTATAGAGCACTTTGGTCAAAAAGTAACTTGCCAGGCATTACTCTGAAACTTTTGAATGGATGAAAATACCGGGCAAGTGGACTTTTGCGTTCATAAACCCACCACCACCTCCCACTGAGCCCTCTGCTCTTCTCCAGGCCATCATGCGGGCCTTCTCTAGGGAGGCTCTGGAGCTCTACATCCCTGTCATTCAGGAGGAGGTGCAGGCTGCGGTGAAGGAGTGGCTGGCGAAGGACTCCTGTGTGCTGGTCTACCCTGAGATGAAGCGACTGATGTTCCGCATAGCCATGAGGATCCTACTGGGCTTTGAGCTGGAGCAGATTAAGACTGATGAACAGCAACTGGTGGAAGCTTTTGAGGAAATGATCAAGAATTTGTTTTCTCTGCCTATTGATGTACCCTTCAGTGGACTGTACAGGGTAAGAGACTAACATATAGTCATCATGTAGCTATGCTCCCATTTATTCAACATTAAAGATGTGGAGTTCCAGTGTAAATTCGAAGGACCATACATGTTGTATTATAGTTAACCATACTTAAAAGCATGCTGACATCAACAGTCAAACATGATATTCACTGTGGTGAATTACTTAACCAACACAGATTAGTCTAGAAATGCATGAATGTAAGCCAGTGGTTGTCTGTAATGAAAATGCTTTGTAGCAAATGGGCTAAAACCTTCAAAAACTCTATGGTCCTTTAAGTCATGAGAAGCATATCACATGAGGCAAGCAGGAAAAGGACATGTTAAAGTAATGTGCCTGTATATTCTGTAGCTAACAGCTCAATGCACAAGACATCTTAATAGTAATTGTAGGTAGCAAACATACTTGCCTTCTTCAGAGCACATTAGTGGTAAATTATTAGCTTTTGGAATCAAGTCTGTGCTGCAACAACATCAAACTGCTCCGGTCTCCTTGTAAATATTTGACTCATTGACTCTATCTATATGTACATATACAGTACAGTATCCATTTGGATCCAGTGTCTGTTTCATCTCCTAACTTTGTTTTTGCTATATCCTCCATTCATTGTTTCTTTGCTTATTTCCAACTCCCTTCAATCCTTTGTTCTGTTCATCCCTGCTCCTCCTCCTCCTATCATCCTTCCTGCTCTCCAGGGTCTGAAGGCTAGGAACTTCATCCACTCCAAGATAGAGGAGAGTATCAAGAAGAAGGTGCTGGAGTCGGACGGTGAGTCCAGCCACAGCGACGCTCTGCAGCAACTCATAGACAGCAGCAAGAAGAACGGAGAGCCCTTCAGCATGCAGGTAATGATGGACATTTACTTTGACTGATGTGAAAAACAAAACATCTCCAAAGTTTTCTATCCATGTTGTAAGCCATTGTTTTAGTTGGTGTTTGAAGTAATTCTCTCTGCTTTTCTGTTTCCAGGCCATTAAGGAGTCTGCTACAGAACTGTTGTTTGGGGGCCATGAAACCACGGCTAGCACAGCCACCTCTCTGGTCATGTTCCTGGGCTTGAACCCTGACATTGTGGATAAACTGAGGCAGGAACTCAAGGACAAAGTAATTACACTCTAACTTTAGTTCTGTAAATTGTTATTCCAACATCTTTAATAGCAGCTGCTGCAATTTAGTTTTAATAGTCAACATACCAGATGCTCTACTTTGCAACTGTCCTGTTAATGTGATTATTTTATGAAAAGCTAATGCAATAGATTATCACATTTAATTCATCATTACCCAAGAGCATGAAAACAAACAGTAGTTGATTTAAAAAAAAGAGGTCTTAAGTCTCTCTACTGACTACTGACAGTGGTTACTCTGCTCTCAACCACATCTCATGGGCTTCTTCAGTTGTCCTGGAAGTAGCTCAGTTGTCATGCTTTGGCCGTATGATTACAAATGGGGAAATTGCATTTGCCGAGACTGAGATGCTTTTGAAAACACTGAGGGGAAATCTTGAACTGTTAGTGCACCATGAGTGTTTTTAAGCAACTTAGCAATTTGTTGAAAAAATCTCTGCTAATGTCCACTGTAATGAAGTACTTGACATGAACAACCAGCACATCCCAATAACCATCATGACACTTGGTTAATACCATTTTCTGCCTCTCTTCACTCATCTGTTCAGGAGGAGCAAGGGATGGACCTCCAGAGTCTGACCATCAAGTCCTTGGAGCAGTTAAAATACACTGGCTGTGTCATTAAAGAGACTCTGAGAATCAACCCTCCTGTCCCTGGCGGCTTTAGAGTGGCCCTCAAGACTTTTGAACTCAATGTAAGCTCAAGATTTCTTTGAAGGTTGTTTATTTGGCTGTTTGGTGTTCAACAATCATGCAGTATAGGCATGTGTCCATACTAGTTGCTTACTCATTGTTTTATTCTTACCACATCAGGGTTACCAAATTCCCAAAGGCTGGAATGTTATCTACAGCATTTGTGACACCCATGATGTGGCAGAGATCTTTCCCAACAAGGAAGACTTCCAGCCAGAGCGCTTCATGACCAAACCTTCAGCTGACTCCTCCAGGTTCCAGTATGTCCCATTTGGAGGGGGCTCCAGAAGGAATTTGCCAAAGTCCTGCTGTAGATCTTCCTGGTGGAAGTGGTTACAAAGTGTCACTGGACTCTTTTAAATGGGCCACCCACCATGAAAACAGCACCTACTGTCTATCCTGTGGACAATCTGCCAACCAAGTTTAAGAGCTATGTACAACATTAAACTGAGATGACGAGGAGTCGTGTTTTCTAAAGCTGTGTGAAATTTGAGGATTCTCAAAAGTCTTGGCTCATGTGTGTTTTGTGTCCAAATCCACAGGGGTAACTGTAACCAAGGCACTTGGAGTTTTTGGAAGCACTCGGGTGTTCTTAGGAAACAGATCAAAGGTTGCACTTAACACAAGCAGAGAAAATATGTTCTTCTGGACTTGTCAATGTGGCCTTTTAACATGAACTGTACAGACTATAGATGATTTGAGAATGTATTTTATGTTTTGATGTTAATACTGTAGAATTGTGTGTATGTATTTACATATATGAACAAAATAAACAAGAGGCACTATACACAGACTTGGAAGACTAATTAGCTCAGAGGTGTATCCATATGTTTATATACAATATATAACCTCTATATTATCCCACTTTATTTAAGAGCCTTGTTTATATTGTATGGGCTTTTTATTTAATAAAAGGTGTGTTTGGTAAGCCTTGGGTGATTTCATGGATTTTTTTTTTCTAACAAAGCAGAGCATGCAATATAAAACAATGGGTGCAGGACATTTACATAAAGGGTATGCTGGTTTTAGTTTTACATATGGTTTGTGTGTTGGGGGTGGGTCAGTGTGTTTAACTGTTTAATCAGTAAGTTTACATGTGTATATGTAATTAAAGATATATATACATGTTTGAAGAGGGGTGGAGGGGAAAATAATCCTAAAACTAATGTATGCAAATGGTTACTGGACATGGCAAATAAAAAATGAGCCTGCATTTTTTCAGAATTCTGAGATTAAAGTACAAAGCAAATTGAGCATCTATTTACAGAATAATAAAAACATTGCAAAAAAGATAATTAGGGAAATAAAGTAAATGAGAAAAACTTAAGCCAGGCCAGTGACTAGCAGGCACTAGCTTAAATTGCATCCAACAGGACTGCATCTAACTGGTTTTCTACATCAGCAACATACTACTCTGGACAATTTGCCTTGATTTTCAGCTCAGAAACTGCTCAGGAGCTTTTGCAAGTGATGTTATGATCCTGGGAAAGTCTATGCCAGGATACTGGAGAGGAGAATTCGACCGATAGTCGAACCTCGAATTCAGGAGGAACAATGCGGTTTTCGTCCTGGCCGTGGAACACTGGACCAGCTACATACCCTCTTCAGGGTGGCGGAGGGTTCATGGGAGTTTGCCCAACCAGTCCACATGTGTTTCGTGGATCTGGAGAAGGCATTCGACCGTGTCCCTCGCAGCGGTTTGGGGACTACAGGATCTCGTCTCTGCTTTTTGCAGACGACGTTGTCCTGTTGGCCCCATCAAACCAGGACCTCCAGCGTGCACTGGGGCAGTTTGCAGCCGAGTGTGAAGCGGCTGGGATGAGAATCAGCACCTCCAAATCCGAGGCCATGGTTCTCAGTCGGAAAAGGGTGGCTTGTTCCCTTCAGGTTGGTGGAGCGTTCCTGCCTCAAGTGGAGGAGTTCAGGTATCTTGGGGTCTTGTTCACGAGTGAGGGAAGGATGGAACGGGAGATTGACAGGCGGATCGGTGCAGCTTCTACAGTAATGCGGTTGATGTACCAGTCCGTCGTGGTGAAGAAGGAGCTGAGCTGTAAGTTGAAGCTCTCGATTTACTGGCCAAAAGGGCAAGATCCCGGATACAGGCGGCCAAAATTAGCTCTCTGCGCAGGGTGGCCGGGCACACCCTTAGAAATAGGGTGAGGAGCTCGGTCACCCGGGACGAGCTCAGAGTAGAACCGCTGCTCCTCCACATCGAGAGGAGCCAGCTGAGGTGGCTCGGGCATCTGTTTCGGATGCCTCCTGGGCGCCTTCCTAGGGAGGTGTTCCGGGCATGTCCCACCAGGAGGAGGCCCCGAGGCTGGAGGGACTATGTCTTTTGGGCTGGCCTGGGAACGCCTTGGCATTCCCCCGGAGGAGCTGGAGGAAGTGTCTGGAGAGAGGAAAGTCTGGGCATCTTTGCTTAGACTGCTGCCCCCGCGACCCGGTTCTGGATAAGCAGAGGAAAATGGATAGACCCCCCACAGGGTGTCGCGAGGGACACGGTCGAATGCCTGAATTCGAGGTTCGACTCTTATGTGGACTGGTTGGGCAAACTCCCATGAACCCTCCACCACCCTGAAGAGGGT
>NW_018127997.1:1811392-1812447 GCF_001952655.1 Monopterus albus
CACCCCGCCACTGTAAATAGTTTTGGCAGGGCGCTGGTACCCCCTCCGGAGGTGCTAGACGGTTTGCCAGAATTTCTTTGAGGCCAACCGATAGTCCCTCTCCATGGCCTCACCGAACTCCTCCCAGACCCGAGTTTTTGCCTCCACAACCACATGGTGTTTTTTATGGACAAACTGTGACTAGCACAGAAGTCCAATAACAGAACACCACTCGGGTTCAGATTGGGGGGCTGTTCCTCCCAATCACGCCCCTCCAGGTGTCGCTGCCCACGTGAGCATTGAAGTTCCCCAGTAGAACAACGGAGTCCCCAGTCGGAGCATTTTCCATCACCCTTCCCAGGGACTCCAAGAAGGCCGGGTACTCTACACTGCCATTCGGCCCAAAGGCACAAATGGCAGTGAGAGACCTATCCTTGACCTGAAGGCGCAGGGAAACAACCCGAACACATGGTGGCTAAGCTGGGGGGCTATAAGTAAGCCCATACCACAACAACGGAGTCCCCAGTCGGAGCATTTTCCATCACCCTTCCCAGGGACTCCAAGAAGGCCGGGTACTCTACACTGCCATTCGGCCCAAAGGCACAAATGGCAGTGAGAGACCTATCCTTGACCTGAAGGCGCAGGGAAACAACCCGAACACATGGTGGCTAAGCTGGGGGGCTATAAGTAAGCCCATACCACCCCGCTGCCTCTCACCGCGGGCAACTCCAGAGTAGTGGAAAGTCCAGCCTCTCTCGAGGAGTAAGGTTCCAGAGCCCAAGCTGTGCGTTGAGGTGAGCCTGATTATATCTAGCCGGTACCTCTCAACCTCCTGCGCAAGCTCGGGCTCCTTCCCCACTGGCGAGGTGACATTCCATGTCCCCAGGGCTAGTCTCCGTGCCCAGAGATTGGGTTGTCAGAGCCCCTGCCTTCGACTGCTGGATCTGATCCACTGTGCACCAGCCCCTTACGGATCCTCATGCTGGTGGTGGGCCCACGGGAGGATGTCCCCACATCACTTGTTCAGGCTCAGCCCGTGAGTGGAGGCCTGGCCACCAGGCGCTCGCATTCGAGGC
>NW_018127997.1:1812618-1836208 GCF_001952655.1 Monopterus albus
TCTTAGTCTGACCCGTCACCCAGGACCTTGCTTCGGGAGACCCTACCAGGGGCATATACAATAGCCCCTGACAACATAGCTCCTAGGATCACTCGGGTACTCAAACCCCTCCACTACAATAAGGCGGTTCAAGGAGGGGGGAAAAAACATACAGGTGAATAAACAAATTAACTAACTATAAGGGAGAGAGGGACAAATAAGAATCCTGGAGTCCTGAAACATCCAGGCATCTGAACAGGGTCCAACAGCCAGCAGAGATAGAGAGGTCCCGGGATTGCCTGTGTTTGTGTACTTTGAAATCACAACTTCATTATAGCATTATAACAATACAACTACAAATAGAATTGTTAGTGAGCTGTGTGATTGAATTTGGGCTGATGATTTATTTTATACATGTCTGTTCAGTTAACATTACAGAATCAATAAGTTGTGAGAAAAAAAAAGGCGAGAGAGATGTGGACTCCAAAGAAGGAAGGGAAGACAAGCAGAGGGCTGATGACAGTGGCAGATTAGCAGACAGAGGGTGAAACAGAGTTCACACTAATCAGTTCAGTTTCAGGCCATTGAACCAGTGTAGCCCTCCAGTGGCTCAGTAGCTCAGTACATACAGTAGATACATGTATACTGCATGGTCAGAGTTAAGCATCCTTCCTCACACTGAGGATAACAAATGTTACTCAGTGTACGATGTAAGATGTAAGAGCAGTGCAACAGTAATGGAAAAAGTAATGGAAGTGGTCGTGTGAGGAGGACAGCTTCAGAGAGAAGTTCACCCACCTGGCTAGTCACTGTGTGGCGTGGGCATGCTTGTCAGATTGCCTGCATTGGAAAATGTGAAAATTAGTTGGATGCAGATTTCACCCCAAATCAGGAGTTTCAGATTCTGTTTGCCTGAAGCATACTGAAGACATTAGACTCTTTGATACATGTTACAAAGCATTTATCAGCTCTAATAACTTCAGTAATAATAACCTTTAGTAATAAGCCATTATAAGAACAATTTTAAGTTTGCCTGGTTGTAGAAACTGACACTGTTCAAGCTAGTCTAGATGTCTTGCAGTTCATTTCCAGAGGGCAGACAATCAAATAGTGCATTATAGAGATCTAAAAGAAAAGCAGTGTCAAAGCTCAAAAATTATTCTTATTGATGGGTTATAACTGATCTATAAAATGTTAGTAAATGATGTATTAGCATTAATAACTCCATTAATTACAGCTTATATCTCTTTAAATTGTCCTGTATCAAGAAGTAGTAGCCTACTGACATTTTGAACCGATGTACAAGATTGAAATTGTGCTAGTAATTATCTTAAGTTCATAAGTTGTTTCCATAGTGTGTTTGTGTAACTTGTACCAATGTACTGCAAGGATATATTGTGATATTTACACTATGTACTATAGTAATGAATATATGGAGGTTAGAGTGGTATGTTGCGGTTGTTTTTAAAGGACTAGGCCACCATTCTGTGTAATATGCTTATTTGCTCCATAGCTGCAGTCAGAAAGTGATTGTTCTAGCTTAGCATCCAGACTGGAATCAGGAAGAAGCAGCTAGCCTGGCTCTGTCTAAACTTCATTCATAATCCTGCCAATATGTCTAAAGTAAAAAAAAAAAATTCAGCACCCAAAATACAAAATGTACCAAATTTGACAAGTCATTCATATGCACTGGCATATTTTACAATTGAGCTTAATATTCCTTTAGATCTCAGCAGTAATGACTTCATTATCTTTTTTACAAATAAAATCACAACTATTAATCAGGTCCTTCCCACAACTCTCACAGATGTGTCATCATGTACAATTGATTTAGAAACATCTGTTGGACCTCATTTATATTTAGACTGATCTCTCTGAGCTGACCACAACAATTGCTTCATCTAAATCATCAGCATCTCTTATGCTGTGTTTCTACAATTGGAATCTAACGTGCGGTACAACCCATACTTCCCTTAACCATTACTATGCATAGCCTCCAGGGTTGATGTTGATCGTCCTGCTGTGTTTTTCCACTGTATTTTCTCTCTGTTGGTCTCTGTTTAAAGGAGGGAGGGGCTGCTCCTCTCTCACAGCTGTGGGTTTACACACAGTGCTTGTAATGCTAATGCATGAGGCGTGCAGACATTTAGCCTATCACCGGTGACTGCTCTGCGTTCATGCTCCCCCTCCCCCCGCTTGGTCCTGGTAGCCTACATAATTTTGTTAATACATCCTGAGAGGTGCTGAAATTTAGCTCCCAGAATGCACCTCCAAAGCAGGTGCAAAGTAGTGGAAACAAACGCAGAACCCATGATGAGCATTATACTGGAGCATGGTGTGCACTGGTGTCATTTCGCCTGGTTGTGCACTTCTCCAGTTTTGTAACTTGGAGTGCGCCAAACAGGAAATAGATGAGCTGGGGAAAGTAAGAGTGTGTGAGCAGGTCCATCTCTCCAGACATTCAATATAACCCTATACAGACATCTATGGCTTAGTATGCTGGCTGGATAGCATTCATTCAGCTTCATGCAGCTGTTGTGTAGGTTCTCTATCTGTTGGCTAGGTAGCTACAGAACATACTTCCTGAAGCTTTCTTCTTCTTCTACTGCTATTGGTTCTACTCCAGCATTGTAGTTAGTGTTAATATCAGCAACGACACCTGAACTGCAGCGAGTCAAGCATGCCTCAAGCACGAGTATACATGGCTCTGGCTTGATGTTAAAATCATAGCTGGTGTGCACCATGGTCAATGTGTTGAGCAGAACAGCATTATTACTTGGCATGACATGTTTCAGTAGGTTCCTATAATGTTAAAATCCCATTAGACCCCATTCTGACCTGGACAGGTCGTCAGTCTATCACAGGGCTGACACTTAGAGACAACCACACAGACGCACACACGCTCACTCCTATGAGCAATTTAGAGTCACCAATCAACCTAAGCTGAATGTCTTTGGACTGTGGGAGGCAGCCAGAGTACCGGAGAGAACCCACCACACAGAAAGGCACCCTGAACCTGGAGCTTTTTTGCTGTGAGGCGACAGCATTAACCACTGTGTCTGTTCATACAAAAAGAATAAGGATAATCACCTTTATTGGCCAAGTATGTTACACACAAGGAATTTGTTTCCGGTACAGAACTGAGGCAGCCATCTGCGGCACCAACTCAACCGATGGCTCTAACCATCGGGAGCAACTTGGGGGTTCAAACTGTTTTTTTACTTAATGCACTTAAAATCAGAAACTGATAACTATCTCTGAACCTATTCAATACTGTTAGAAATTAATAAATTAGTCATATTATTATTAGACTTTAACATGTTAGACTTCAATGTGTTAGTAATGTAGTTTAGTAAGATTCAAAGTCTGCTCTAGTCTTCTCTGTTTCAAGGTTAGCAGTAAGCCATGACACCAATTGTTTTCTTGTTTTAATCTTGTGAAAGGATTATGTCTGAATGAATGTTTTAGTTGCACATCACATAACAACATACAAACACATGGAGTTCTTCATTTTGTTATGACTAGGTAATACGCAGGTGCTCCAAGCATGTGGAGCTCTAGATAAGAGATGGAGTCTGTGGGACGGACTTCATCTGTGTAAGGGGCTAGCCCAAAACTTATAAATGTATTAGGCTCTGTGTTTCTGGGTGCTTTTTTCCTGCTTTCTACTCCAGAAAGAATATACAGTATATAGGAAGAATACATACACACACACACACACACACACTATTGTGTTTTGAGTGTGTGCTTTCAAGTATGTTCAGTTATCCCAGTGTGAGACGGACTCTTTAAAAGACGGACTCCTCTCCTTCCTTACTCAGATCTGTCCAGTAAAAGAACTGGGGTTTAACAAATACTTTAGGCTGATATTTTCAGGGACTGTTGGCATGTGAGTGTCCTCAAATGAAATGTGATCACCGAAGATACATTCATTCCCATACAATCAGGGTAAAAGCAAAAAGTGACATTTTTGACCCAGATCTCCCCCATCTGTAGTACTTTAGTCTTCACTTAGTTTGCTAAATAAGAGAGAGCATTGCTCCAGGCCAATAGCAGCCTTACTGGCAGATATACTTTGTTCACAAGTTGTTCCTCTTTCTGGTGCCTTCTGATTTACACTCAGCACCCCAACCCCCCTCTACTCCAACTTCTTAGCATTGAACTGTTGTCCCTGGCCCTTGTTTATTGCTGTGCTGCTTTGTGATTTTTCGATCCACAAATGCTGAACTGTTTATCTTATTGTAAGTCACTGTGCTTCAGATAAAAGTGGCCAAACTGTAAAAGTAAATTGTAGCTGACACTTTAATGTGCGGCCATCCTATCCCTGCTGGCCCAGCCCTCGAATGATGTGAATGAACTTTTCCTCCTCTCATCACTCTAAAGAGCTGTTGTGCTTCCTTCCATTGTTCACCATTACCCAGTAGAAGCTAAATTTGCAAAGCCAAGGCCATTTTTGTCCCTGTTTGTGATCAGTGTAGTGAATTTACAACACAATGTTGAAATAGGTTTGAAACTAGCTTGCTTTCAATTAGATCCTCAGACCTGAACATGGTTCAGAGTAATTCACTTTAATAGTTACTGATGTAGTGTTATTAAAGACAGTGCTTTTATACACCGAACCGCTTTGTTGCTGTGTACAGCGCATGCGATGAGGGGTGGAAACTGAAGGATGCAAAGACAATCACAGTAATGAAAGGAGAGAGAAAAGAATAGGGAAATGTGTTTTGTTTAAGATTCTGTCTGTTTGGCTTCAACATTTTAAATATCCTTGTAAACCTCACTGTAAATTATATAGGTATAAAGGTGAAAGCTATATCTCCCCCATGAACTATCTATGGACTGAGTTTTGGCTGATGTACATAGGACATCTGCTATTTCAACTATTATTGAATGTCTTCCCTTCCACTGTGAATGAAATGACATAAACACAGCAGTAGTCTTCTCTCCAGTAATGAGACCAGCTGAAAGTAGAAAGTATTCATTCAACTCTATTACAGTAATAACAGTCAGTCAAAAACACAAGTTAGTGCATTATTAAATATAAATGCCATTATGTTTTAAATAAGTACACCACGACTAAAAATGATATTATATCAGTATTTGTTGATTTATTCTTAAAATAGTTTATTGTATGAATAAGAAAAAGCTTTACCTGATATTTTTCTTTTATATTTCTAATTTATAAGGACAGTGGCCGTGTACATTAAACAAATGGGAACAGTGGAAGGAAGAAATAATCTTATCAAATGAAAGTCTTAATGCTGTCGAGTATGCTTAATTAGGCACAGTGAGGAGGCACTTTAACTTCAGTGGGCAGCTACATATTTGGTCTGATGAGTGAAGTCATTGAGAATCAATTGGCTTATAGTGTCTTGTGGTGTCGAAGTCAGTGAAAATCAGTGGGGGCATTAATTCCTCAAATTGTGTTTGCATAGCATCTGCTGGCCCCTTGGACCCCGCTGTGGAATATAAGTGCCCAATAAGAGATGCTAATGCAATCGTTAGCATAGTTGTTAGTGGCTCACTGTGATTATTCATAATTTGAGAGACTGTTGACAAGTTTAGCAGGTCAGATAGAGTTCAGCACCCTAGGATAACTGCTTATTACATCAACAAAAAAACTTTAATCAGTGTCTACCTAGGTTTACCAAGGTTTGTGGTAAATGTATTTACTATTGAAGAGGATCAAAGCTTTTGTATTTGAAGTTCATGTCAGATTATTATTGGGTGCAGGAAGCAGTGTCAGATGCTATCCATCCAGTTCATCCTCTTTCCAAAATCAACCTTTTGTTGTTGGAATACAGTGAAGAAGCAGAAGAGACAACACAAATAACTACACTATTTAGACTAATAAGACTCATTACAATACATCTTTATTTACAGATATCAGAAATTGCTTGTCACATTATTTGAGATTGAATCACATTTGTATCAAACCTGGGAGCTGATTCAGGAGGAAAATAAAAACAGGCATCTTAGAGTACATCCACAGGCTAATATCCTGCATTTCAAACCAGCAGTCTAACATTTTGACAAAATCACTACCTCCTTCACAGTACAGTATGGTGTCTGGACCAGTCTGCCTGCCCTAGGGCAGAAACATACCAAGCCAATGTGAAAGAACTAGCAGCGACAAAGGGTGACTTTTGTGTCCTCTCAAAAGCTTCTTTAACATCTCTTTACCAGCACTGGATTGCCATCAGTTTGTTCCCCTGCAGACACTGGGCTGTCTGCAGCCTTTCTATCTTATACCGACATTGGGCTGCAATCTGCTTTTTCCTCTACCAGGGCTGTTCTGCCAGTCTCACTGCAGCCACCTTGTTAGGAGCTACTGTGGTCATGAACATTGCCTTCGTTTCCACAACTGACACCACTGTCTTGCCACAGGCGACTGTCCCTCCATTACTCCTAGATGCACTTCAGTACCGCTCTGTTTCGCGGAGACATTTTTTAACCTGTTGTTCTGTTATTTATACTTCAATATGGAGTTTCCCCTCTGTTTTTAAAGTCTGTATTTTAATTTATTTCACTTTTTTTTCCTAGTGTTTTTAACTCTTTCTTACTAGTGTTAGGTATTTTTAGTCAGATAGATATTGGACAGATACTTTATGTATTAGAAATGTTTAGTGGAGATAGGATGTCTAGTTAGACTGTTAAATGCTTAGTCATGCTTATGAGTTTCTACAGGGTACATCTGGTCAAGGATAACTAGAGAGAAGAGTTGATGACTGTCAGCAGACAGGGTGTTTAATATTATTATTACGACGTGTATAACTGTAGCCTTAGCCATAATATGTTCTTATGTTTAAGACACGACATACGTCTCGGTTGACGTTTCTGTGTAGTATGGGGCTAGCCCAACTGAAGAGATATAATGTATAGGCCTGGTGGGTTCAGGGTCTTTTTCATCTTTCATCTGACTGTGTGCAGTTTGGAGGTGCAAGATACCTGAGCGTGTAATGTTAATTTTTACCTGTATTCATGGAATAAATCAGCACTGTTTTGAAGTTACTTGGACTGTCTCGTCTCTCAGAGTCAGTATGGTAAAAAGTACCGGGTACAACACTAGAGTACATATGTCTTACTGTGAAGCATTTTGTGCTCCTTTCGAGTTGTAAAGTGCTATATAAATAAAGTATTATTATTATTATGGGTTCCCCGTTTGTTTCCACTGTCCTTTGCCCACTTTGGAGGTGCCTTCTGGGAGCTAAATTTTAGCACCCCTGAGGAGGCAGTGCTAAAGTCATGTTCCAGGAACTCGAGGAGGTAGGGGGTTTGTGTGCACAGAGCTGTCACCTAATTGGGTAAATGTCTGCATTTTCTCACCTCAAGCAGAATTACAAGCACAG
Organism: Monopterus albus; assembly: GCF_001952655.1. Taxonomy (NCBI): domain Eukaryota; kingdom Metazoa; phylum Chordata; class Actinopteri; order Synbranchiformes; family Synbranchidae; genus Monopterus; species Monopterus albus. The sequence continues at coordinate 1,819,947 of NW_018127997.1, forward strand.
TATGCAAACACACTCTCTAGATTACAGGTAAAAAGACAAGTTTGTGTTCTGCTTGTTCAACAGTTTAATAAACTGCTCATACAGTCTCTGTTCCTCGCTGATTGTTGCACTATGGAGTGGTCCTTCATGTTCTCTGCTCTTCCTCCTCTGTGGGATATTTCTTTATTTTTAATACATTCACAAAGCACAGTTTTGTGTGTAAATTGATGAAATAAAAAATTATTGAATCCATTTTAAGATAAGTCTGAAACATAAAATGTGGAAAACTCGAAAGGGTCTGAATACTTTCTGAATCCACTGTACATTGCCAACTTTTTAAATGATCCTATCATATCTGCACATGGCACATACAGTATAGTTAGTTAGAGTAGGAAACATTCTTCCAAAACATATTCCCTCATTTGTTTTTCGATGATGGTGGTGGAGAGTGCTGCCTAAAGGTATACATTATCTCAGGAAAATTAGAGTGTTATACTGTGTTCTGAGCTGGTTGGCACAGAAACTAAAGAAGAAACGTCAGGGGGTGTTGTACAAAACAGGATTTTTTTAGTCTCAGTGCTAATGTTACTAGCAGTAGATCACTGTATTTTTTTTAACAGTCTTGGTAGTGGCACTTGCATGCTGATATTTCACTAGTAAAAAAGGTTGTATATGTCTGGTGTGGGCATGAAGGTAATATGATACTGTACAGTATGGAACATTCACAAACACAAGTAGGCTAACTAGTTTCACATCCGTTCAAGCAACAGTAATTGGCCGCATGCAGAGGTCAGTGCAGCTGGGGTCAAAGTTCAACAACTTTGAACTATCAGTGCACCCCTGCTCCATGCTGCACACCGTGGATGTTTGCATAGTATGCACAGTGCACCACCTACACAACAATGGTGTGTAGAAAAAGCCATTTTTCCACTATACTGTGAACATGCCATAGCACATCAGTCCAAACTCTCCCATAGATGTTCAATTGTGTGCAGATCTGGTGCCTGTGAATGTCATAGCGTACGATTCATATCCTTATCTGGTTTTTTCTATCTTAGGCAGTTAGTGAAAGTAAAGCCCTTTTTGTTGCGGCAGCATTTTGAGACGGTGATCTATGCGTTTGTTACATTGGGCATGGATTACTGTAAAGCATTGTACGCTGGAGTCAGTTGGGTCTTGCCCGCCTCCAGAGGGTTCAGAATGCTGCCGCTCGGTTATTGGTAGGGGGCAAAAGAGGGACCACATAACTCCAGTTCTGGCATCTCTGCACTGGCTTCCTGTGCATTTTAGGGTTCGTTTTAACGTTCTTTTATTTGTTTACAAGTCCTTGAATGGGCTGGCACCATCTTATCTTGCGGAACTTTTACGTCCGTATAATCCATCGCGGTGCCTTAGATCAGCTGATCAGCTTCTTCTGGAGGCACCGAGGGCTAGGCGGAAAACTAGTCAGGATAGAGCCTTTGCTGTGGTGGGTCCGAATTTGTGGAATGCATTGCCTCTTTATATTAGGCAGGCCCCGTTGTTGTCTATTTTTAAGTCTTATTTGAAAACCTATTTATATTCATTGGCTTTTCGCCAGGAATTAGACTCTTGTCTGTAGTGTTATAATGTATGTTTTATTGTTTTTATTTTTTATGTTGTTACGATTTTAGACTTGTACGGTATGTTAAGCACTTTGGTCAGCTGTGGTTGTGGTAAAGCGCTATATAAATAAAGTTGAGTTGAGTTATTACACTCATCAAACCATTCAGGGACCTGACCTCTTGTGACCTATGGATCGGAGCATTATTATCCTAGAAGAGACTGCTCATTTATTTTCCTTTAATTTGTCATTCATCTGTACAGTATATGCTGAATCACATTTAGCAGCAAGCCAGAGATCTTTACCTAGCTGAACAGTTGAGAAGATGTGTCCTCCCACTGGCTCTGGAGGTTGGCAGCTTTAAAGCCACCCAGATTGTGTGTCAGTGTGAACAAAGTGTGCAGTGTTTGGTGCAAAAATTTGTTTTTCATTTGATTTATTTGTAGTCTTGCATGTAGTACCTCATTTTACAGCTTGTGTGAGGTGCCTTGCACTTGAGTGTGTGGCTCTGTGACAGGTCCTGTTGTCAAAATTATGCATTAGCAATTTAATAAACTTAAATTTCAGACACCCAATCTACTCTTTAAAGTCTCTCACTAATGACTAAAGTGCACTTTAAAAACAAATCTGTTCTAACACCTGATATTGAAGGAAGACAACAGACAGACAATAAGTGAACACTTTATTGAGGGCTGACAGGTGAAGACAGTGAAGCATGGTGGTGCAAGCATCATGATATGGGCATGTTTCTCCTACTATGGTGTTGGGCCTATTTATCGCATACCAGGGATCATGGATCAGTTTGCATATGTCAAAATACTTGAAGAGGTCATGTTGCCTTATGCTGAAGAGGACATGCCCTTGAAATGGTTGTTTCAACAAGACAATGACCCCAAACACACTAGTAAATGAGCAAAGTCTTGGTTCCAAACCAACAAAATTAATGTTATGGAGTGGCCAGCCCAATCCCCGGACCTTAATCCAATCGAGAACTTGTGGGGTGATATCAAAAATGCTGTTTCTGAAGCAAAACCAAGAAATGTAAATGAATTGTGGAATGTTGTTAAAGAATCATGGAGTGTAATAACAGCTGAAAGGTGCCACAAGTTGGTTGACTCCATGCCACACAGATGTGAAGCAGTTATAACAAACTGTGGTCATACAACTAAATATTAGTTTAGTGATTCACAGGATTGCTAAATCCTAGAAACAAAAACGTTTGTACAACATAGTTTTGTGTTTGTACAGTCAACGGCAGACACTGCTATTTTTTTGAACACACCCCTTTCAACTAATTGCCCAATTGCACAGCCTTAAGAGCGTGCATATCATGAATGCTGGGTCTTGTTTGCTTTCTGAGAATCTACTGCACCTACTGGTAACTTGTTTGCCATGTAGCAATAAAAAATATACTAAAAACCTGGATTATTCTGGTTAGTCACATTGTACTGCTATTATTTTGAATACTGTATATCCAGGTATTTGCTCCAAGAAGGGCAGCTGTCAAAAACATCCAACAGGGCTCCATTGAAACTGTCTACACAGCACTGAGTGAAAACCTGAGCCACAAAATACAGAAAAAACGCACCTCTACAGTAAAGTGCTTCTGTTGGTTGAAAACATCAGTATTTTGTTCATCCAGAGGTTAAAGAGTGTCTAAATCCTGTTAGGCTGCCCTGCTGCAGCTTCACACTCTCTTCTTTCTATGAATATCATAAAAAATTCTATAGGGCTATTAAAAATATTGTAAGAATCGAGCATGTTGTGTCCTCTTCATGCAGAGCTATTCAGCTATAAAACACATCTAAATTGCTCATTTTGATGTGTGCATGTTAAAGTGTGCCTTTAAATCCAAACTTCACCAGTATGCCATAACTTTCATCTGGTGGCATAGTCTTGATTACTTCTTGCCTGTATTTTCTATGATTCTCCCATTGTGGGCTTCAGTCCCGGTGTATTATATAGTCTCAGTTTATTATTGTAAACTTAGTTATCTACAGTGTTGTATCCGGTACTTTTTACCATACGGACTCTGAGAGACGAGACAGTCCAAGTAACTACAAAACAGTGCTGATTTATTCCATGAACACAGGTAAAAATTAACATTACACGCTCAGGTATCTTGCACCTCCAACCTGCACGCAGGCAGATGAAAGATGAAAGACCCCGAACCAAACCAGGCCTATACATTATATCCCCTCGGTTGGGCTAGCCCCATACTACACAGAAACGTCAACCGAGACGTCTCTGTTACCAGCTTTGCAGCTGGCCATAGCAGTAGTCAAAACATGAAGCAAATCAATGTGTGTGTGTCTGCTGATTAAGTGGTGTGTAGCTAAAAACATTCTCACAGACTTCTAGTACATGTCGTGACTTAAACATAAGAACATATTATGGCTAAGGCTACAGTTATACATGTCATAATAATAATATTAAACACCCTGTCTGCTGACAGTCATCAACTCTTCTCTCTAGTTATCCTTGACCAGATGTACCCTGTAGAAACTCATAAGCATGACTAAGCATTTAACAGTCTAACTAGACATCCTGTCTCAACTAAACATTTCTAATACATACAAGTACCTAACCAATATCAATCTGACTAAAAATACCTAACAACAGTATAGTCCATGTTGTTCTGCTGACAGATTACTGCAAACCTTTTGAAAACCACTGAATCTCTCTAACTCTCTCTTTCTTTGTTCTCTCGAGCACATGAGTGCTGTGTTCCTGTTTCTTCTTCTCTCTGTCCATCAGCCATCCCGGGAACTCTCTGCTTTGGCTGTCAGTGCCTCGTTCAGGTGTCTGGATCTGGATCCTCTTCCTTCAGGAGTCCAGCCTCTTCTGTGTTCCTGTCACCCTCATTTTGTTCACTTCTTGATCATTTCACTCTAATGTCTGTGCAAATTCTCAATCATCCAATACCTCCTGCTCACCACCGGTCAGACAGAACTGATGAAGCCTCTTGGATGAGAGGTGAAATGTCTTCTACCTAAAACCAAGTCCAGATGATCTTTGCTATGTTTTTTCAGTTCACTCTAATGTGTTGCTTTCCCTTATACTGTATCTGTAGTCTGTTTGTGTAGTCTGCCATCCTGCCAGGTTTGTATTTGTCTATTTGATAGCTTTTTAGGGTTCTTTTCATTAACGTTGTATCCTATTCTACGTGCTGTCCCTGATAAATACTGTACATACATACAGGAATAAAGAAAATAGCTCATGCAGGCCCTGAAGGGATTTTTTCTGACACCTGTAAAAGTCTGACACAATGACAGTCATTGCCCTGACTTCCTCCATCTCATGCTGTCATGTGACCTGCACATGAACCCTGCTCATCCCCTAACCCCAAAGCAGCAGCTTACCAAGTTGCATGTGTATTACTCTTGCCTATCACATACAACTTAGATCACACACAGGTTTTGAGGTAGTTAAGACAAAAAAGAGACCTATAGAATGATGAAGATTTTTGGTTTGGAGTAATAAAGAATTTAAAGACAAAGGAAATGGATCAGTGTTCTGCAGTGAAGATACAAATAGACAGCTGTCGTCTCTCTAAGGTACAGTAGGCTATGTTAGCAGCATGGCTAATCAAAACACAACAGAAACTCACGGGCTGGAAAAGTGAATGAAGCCACTCACATCGACTTGACACAGTGTGGCCATATTGTACATGCCTACAACACTCACCCTGCAACCCCCCCAACCAACACAGTCTCTTGCATTAAACACAGCGGGGAGTTACATTTTTATCAAATCAGTCTGAATACCCACAAACTGGCGGGAGAAACACGCCCTGCCCCCTATGTACATAAAAAGAAAACATCACAGCTTCACAAACACACAAACACCTGACAGGCAGGGAACAATAGAAATAACCAGACGACCTGACTCCTGACTAATGGCTCACCACTTAGAGCACACACACACACACACACACACACACACACACACACATACATAGTATCCAGTTACATAAAGGCAGGCATCAGAGGACTTTTACACCTTTGGTATATACAAACTGCATATATATGTGTATATATTACAGACATCCATAAACCAGGCGTCTTCTCTTCCTTCTATTTCCTGAAGTCTCTGTCTTCCTCTATCACTGGTTTTCCAGCTGGAACCATCAACAGCCTTCACCTCCTCCTCCTCCTCTCATCTGTTTGTGTTGAAAGATATTTCCCAGTTCTTTTAACCAGGAACTCAGAGAGACGAGGCGGACCACTTGGATATATAAAAAATAACCGTGCTGGTTTATTCACAGGAACACAGGTAAAATTAACATTACACGTCCAGGCATCTTCCACCTCCAATACTGCGCGCAGGCAGACGGAGAATGAAAAAAGACCCTGAACCACCAAAGCCTATCCATTATATCTGGTTTGGGCTAACCCCATCCTACACAGGCACGTCAAACCGTGACGTCACCTGATATGCCAGCTTTGCAGCTGACCATAACAATAGTCAAAACATGAAGAAAATCAATTTGTGAGTGCTGACCTTGGCCTAGATGCAGCCTGCAGAACTCATGACAATGAACTGAGCATTTAACAGCCTGAGCTAGACATCCTGGCTACACTAAACATTCCTATACAACAAGTATCTAATCAATATCTACCTGACTAAGAAATTACCTAACAGTGTCGATCATGGTGAGACAGCAGTCACCTTTTAGCCCTGTGAAAGGCTTGGCCTTCAATGCCACCTCCCACCTAGATGATGGGGTCAAAAGCGATTCAACCCAGGAAGTGATTTTACACCCTTCACACATGGGGTTATAAAGAGGAACGGGACAAGAGGCTGGAGATGCACTGCTAAACACCACAGGCCAAAGATCTTCAATCTACCAGCCATTTAATGGAAGACACGTTTGTTCTCCATTCACACCCCCCCAACCCCCATATCTTCTTTTCTGCTACAAGCTTCCTTCCCAGCTAACTTTTCATTCCTTCCCTCTTACCATCACTTCTTTGCCTTGTTTAACTACCATGCTTTTGTGCTGAAAACTAACCACAGACAGAACTCAAGATGTGAACCCCAAAGTCCTGAAGATTTTATAACCATAATTCTTTATACACAAACATCCCAGTATTCGGAGAGTGACGTTTAACATGACATCCAGTGTGACTGAGGACCATGTTTATAACACACAGGTGAGAAACACACAGCATACTGGTAACGCCGTCTCTGTCCAATCAACAGCACTGAATGAATAGAGTATGTGCTTTGCTCATCCTGTACATTTACGACATGATTTGAACTCAAAGTTGTGCAGTGTACGACATGTTAATGATTATGGTCCCAAAGTCTGCTTCTTGTGAACAATGTTAATGACTAATAAAGCCACAGAGCAGAACAGTTTTTAAAATCCATCGTCCATGATGTAACCTGTGAGAGAACAGAAAATGTTTCCTTCATATAATAAACTTTGCCACTTCTGTTCCTCTGTGAACATCCAGAAAATCAAAATACCGTTTCTCTCTCACCTAGTATTGGGTGGCATAACATTTAGGAACTAAAATAGAATAAAGTAGAATAAAAATAGAATAGAATAAGAACTGGATTGACGTAATTAGGATAAATCTAAACGGTACAGCCAATAAGCTGTGACTCATAACCGTGTACAGTCAGTGACAGTAGTGCAGACAATAATAGGAGATTGTCAGATGGTTCAGCATCACCAGGGCCTTAGTGATGAGGTGCAAATAGCATATACTTACACGTTTTGTTCAGCAAAATAATCAAAGGAACATCTTTTTTATTTTTTTTAAGCCTAAATAAATTCACCTCTAACCAAGTTATTTATGACACTGTGGTTTTTTTCCCATTGCTTTTTAGATTTTTTTCATTCCTCATTAACCTTTATAAGTGTTTCCCTCTGTTAGGTTGTTTTTTAGTTAGATAGATATTCAGAGATTTGTTGTCTAGTAATGTTAGTCCAGACAGGTTGACTAGCTTAGGCTGTTAACTGTTCAGCCTGCAGTGCAGACTGCAGGCACGTCAAGGTTACAGGAAAACTGCTGTTAGTGTCAACTGTAATGCTAGTCTTAATATTTGTCTTAATGTGTAAGGTTATGTCCAATTGTTTTAGATACACACCACGAAAACAACAGTCACGCACCTTGACTTTTCCTCATGTTTTGGCTAAACGTTATAGCAGCTGCAAGGCTTGCTTATCGGGTGACGTCACGGTTCGACAGCCCAGAAATGATTAATATTGTATAGCAATGCTTGGTTCGGGGTCTTTTCTGTTTCCGGGCTGCTTTGGCAGCCTGGGGGTTGGAAGATCTCTGGACTGGAAGTGTGGATTCTTGCCTGTGACCCTTAGAATAAACCAGCACGGTTATATTTTTTATATACTCAAGTGGTCTGAGTCGTCCCTCGGAGTTCCTGGTTTGAAAGAACCGGACGAGGCTTTATAATGGAATGTAGCCTATACCTCCTACAGTAAGCAGTGGGTTCTCCCATAATGGACATGGAGGCAGTGTCAAACCATTCACTGCACATCTCTTTAAATTTTTCTCATAGCTGTTTTATATATACTGTTTGCACATTGAGAGCCGATGTACCAGAGTCAAATTCCTTGTGTGTCCGTCACACCTGGCCAATAAAGCTGATTCTGATTCTGAAAAGCCAGTGATTGGGTTAGCTGTTTTAATTATGGAATCGTAGTGCTGCCACCCTGAGAAAAAAAAGATTTGCTCAGTATCTTGTTATAATAAAACCTTTTTTATTCACATCATGACACCGGCACAGCTTTCAGTGAGTGACAGCAGTGCACAGACTAACATTACCTGCTGTCAGTAAAATGCTTGTAACATGATCGGAATGTATGCAGGGTATCGTGGCTCATATGAGCCATGTGTGGTTAAGGTTAATTTTGAAATTGTACCCATATATGTTAATACTACTTATTTACTTATTAGCCCTTATAGCACAAACCAAGGACTCCAATGCCAAAATAAAATTCATAGTCATTATTAAGCAGTCTAAGAGGTCTATAATTAGTCATTTGTGTACAGTCCTTGCCAGGCTTTATTACTGTTAATATAACTGTTCACATACTGAGAGGCATATTCTGAGACATTATAATATCATTATATGACACTGTTCCAGGAAACATTTATAAAACTCAATACTAAAACCATCTTCTCCAGGTGTCTTACTATTAGACAGGTATTTTATAGCTGACTTTACCTCTGCTTCTGTAATGTCTTCCGCTAATCTTCTTTTGTCTGCATCTTTGATTGATAGTAAATACATATCAAATACAAGGTATTTGACTCCAATCACAGGTTCTCAGCGTCTTTGATACTGATCCCATATTAAAAGTACAATACTTTTTTATTTTTGATCCTATAAAGGAAACAAATAATCTCTCAAGAGTGATTATTTAGTCTCCATTGTTTTGTCTTAGGTTCTTCATAAACAAAAACAGAAGCATGATCTGATATTAATATACTATGAATTTCTGCATTTAACACATTTCCAGTCATGGAGCTAGTTAATAACAAATTGTCAGTCCTTGAGTTATGCACCTTACAATAAAATGTGTATTCTTATTCATATTTCTCCACATACCTATGATACATATCTGATATCTTCCTTATCATGTATCACTTACAGTGGCTTAAATGAAATGTTTTTAGAAATCAAGACACTAACACCACTAGAGGTTGTTGCCATGTGTTGAGAACACTTGGCCCACCCATCAGTTTCATCCTAATTCTAATTCTAATTCTTGTAACATTGCTATATCACATGCAAGAGGTTTTAAACATGAAAGTATTTCATAATGTTTTACTTTGTTCAATATTCCATTGACATTCCTTGAAAATTCTTGATATAATCTTAATAATTCTCATTTTCCTCATGATTCAGTGTGCACATTTCTTTAAAACCAATTTCATTCAGTTTGCTTTGCTGAAAACAACCAACAAACCATTATACACCATAGACTTAACTTGCTTAATGTGGAAGTAGAAAGCCGTGGCCCCCACCATCACATCAGTGATTCATTTTGTATTGTTTCACTTAATGGTTCTCAAACCCCCTCTATTTTATTTACTATTTCAAGTATTTATGTAGTTCATGTAGGATCGTTGTATTTTTGTTAAGATGATCTTATAACAAACTGATTAATGATGCGAGTTTAGTAACTGCTGGGTCAAAACCTCTGGATCAGCAGCACAGTGCTGGAATTACCATTTGCTGTATCCCTAAACACTCACTTCACACATACATAACAATCACACCTATACACACATGCACGCACTCACATACTGAATGACTGTGGTCATGAAAAAAACAGATGTCTCAGAAATGGATCCCTAGAACATGCACACAAATGCCTCTGTGTGTGTTTGTGTGCACGTGCGTGTGTGCGTCTGGGTGTGTGTCAGTCATGCAGAGTTCAGAAGCAGTTCTTCCAGAGTAACACAGAAGTGCATGAGGGAAAAATAGAGAAAGATGTACAATGCAGAATGTCTGCCTCAGTTCTGCACAACTGGTCAATTACAGCGTGAAGTTTGTGAATGTTGAAATGGCTTGACACAGCCGCCCTCAATCTGATGTTGGACAGGTGAGTGGGGCTGCAGGATTTCTGAAATGGACCATCTCCATGCAGTTAGCTTGTCCACAGCCATGCTAGCATCTGTGCGGTGCTTTGAGAATGTTAATCTTGGCATGTTAACATACTCACAGTGATAACACTAACGGCTCCCTGATGGTCTAGTGGCTGGGGTTCAGTGCTGTTAGATATTTTTAGTCAGATAGATATTGGATAGATACTTTATGTATTAGAAATGTTTAGTGGAGATAGGATGTCTAGTTAGACTGTTAAATGCTTAGTCATGCTTATGAGTTTCTACAGGGTACATCTGGTCAAGGATAACTAGAGAGAAGAGTTGATGACTGTCAGCAGACAGGGTGTTAATATTATTATAATGACGTGTATAACTGTAGCCTTAGCCATAATATGTTCTTATGTTTAAGACACGACATGTGACGTCTCGGTTGACGTTTCTGTGTAGTATGGGGCTAGCCCAACCGAGGGGATATAATATATAGGCCTGGTGGGTTCAGGGTCTTTCATCTTACATCTGCCTGCGTGTAGTTTGGAGGTGCAAGATACCTGAGCGTGTAATGTTAATTTTACCTGTGATCCTTTGAATAAATCAGCACTGTTTTGAAGCTACTTGGACTGGCTCGTCTCTCAGAGTTAGCAATGGTAAGAAGAACCAAATAATCTTACAGCAGCATCCAGCCTACTTGTGATCAAATCAACAACACATTATAAATAAACAACTTTATGACTACAGCACTTGAGGAATTAAATATTGGATAGGGTAGAAAGTGCATTCTAGTAAGTGAAGTTGGACTCACAGCTTTATTGATATTCTGAGGTTCAGCTACACATACGCTGGACACACACTGCTCTCACAAACTGCTTTGCTCTCTCTTTTGCTCACTCACACACACACACACACACACACACACTTGTTCATGTGTGGAAGTAGAGGGGGTCGTTCAGAGGACAGAAACACACAGGCAGTCTCTCGTCTGCCCTCCATTTAAACCTTCTCTCTCTCTCACACACACGCACACACACACCTTCTCTCCATTCTTTCCTCTCTGCCCTCAACTTAAACCCTCACCCCAATCTTACCCCAGCCCTCTCTATTTATCCTTAACCCCCACCCAGCAGCCAACCCTCACTGCTCCATTACCTCTGTTAGGCTGTGTTCAGACTAAGTTTCAAAGGTGTGAAAAAACTCAGCCTGCTCCATTCATATCTATGGGGGCTTGCGTTCACTGCAGCTGGCGCTGGCAACGCAGGGGGCTCTAATACTCTAATATAAACTCAGTAGTCTACATGTTTTTGTCACAGTTCAGGCCACATCAGCATCGTAGATGCAGTTGGTCAAGTTCAAGTCCCATTTGGATCCTAGGCCACCTAAACTGGTTGGAAAAATAGCTTCAGGTGCCAAAGTCCTTCAGTCTCAGTAGCCATTCAAACTGACTGTGGTAAAATGCAGCTCCCTGCTATGTTTTAATGCAAGGTTGCAGGGGGAGTATTATAGACATGTATGGTACGGTCACGTTGTGACGAGGTGACGTGAGTGGCATCATTCAGGTTTCTAGCCCAATTGTTTCCATTGTACTTTGGCTAGGGTTAGGGTTAGGGCTGCTAATGTAGCCTAATCTACCTTATCACCTATTTCTATCACCAGTGTGTCAGTACTGATAGATAAAAAACAACATTTAACATCAAATAGCTTCACAAATAAAAAAGCATGGCATGTTGTTTGTAACTGTGGCCCAAATTCGAGCAAAAATAGCAGTGAATGTTCATGCTAACAAGGTAAACAAAAAAAGTTTTCTTCCCCTGGGCATTCACATTTCAACTGTCCTTCGTATGTGATTGGTCCACATCACCCTTTGTGGCAAATGTTGAACCAGATCCAACTTTTTTGCTGCACAGGGTTGTGTCATTTTGTCAGAACCCACTACAATGCTGGTGCCAGCTGCGGTGAACACAATCTCCCACAGAAATTAATGGAGAGAGCTGCACTTTTTTCACACCTTTGAAACAGCCTAAACACAGCCTTACAGAACCAGCATAAAGCGGAAACCTGCAACTTCTGATCCTTAAGAGTCAGCTGATAATCAACAGCTGTTTGCAAATGAAAAGCTTCCAAATTCACAATATCCTCATTGCAACATTTGTGCAAGCTAATGTTTTGTTCTTCAGATTTTAATTTCTGTCAAAACAACCAATGAAAAGCAAATCTGCTCAGTGGCTGTTAAGGTTCAGATATTAGAGCTATAGTGCATTTTAAGGCCATGCCATGTCTTTCCTACAGTTACTTCTCACTAACCCAGGTATGCAATGTCATGTTTTGTTTTGAAATGTATGTGGAACAAACCAGGTTGGAAGTGGGAATGTGAAACTGAGGTCAGAAAACAATTGTGAGTTGGTCTGTTGGAGTGTGAGAGATGAGCACCTGTGGTTCACTTTTACTGGGAGCAAACCTCAGTTAGCCAAATGGAGGTATGCTGTACACACACTCACATAGCCAGCTGTTGTTAACGGGTACTCAATGAGTTCATGCTGGTGAAGACACAGCAGGAGGCTTGCAACCTCTGCATATAGTGATCTGACAGGAATCAGAGAGTCACTGGACTTGTATAAAGGTTTTCTATACACTGAAGCACACTCAAAGTGCTTTAAACAGTTTGCCCATTCACCAATTTGAGAACACAAACATTCACACACCAGTCATGCACAAGGACGCTTTGACATGTAGACTGGAGAAGCAAGGGACCAAACAACGGAATATACGGTTAAGAGACGACTTGCGTTACCTCCTGTCCTCTGAGCAGGAGAGGGAACATGATAGATTTTGAAGCAGCTTATAAGAACTGAGTTTTGCTACAGGAAGCTGGTCATTTTCAATGTTAATTTCAAGAGCCCCCATACCAAGAGCCAACAGTGATTTACCTCAGTGGTTAATGTCTGCTAATCTGTCGGTCCTGGATTAGCATATCTGTTATAGACCTCCACTGTTGTTCAAAAACAAAAACACATCACGGAAACACAACACTGCACTGGTTGGCATGTTTCCTCATCACAAAACACCAGACCCTGATATATATATATATACTGTTTATTTTAATTTTGCTTCAAAGGCTCCTTACGGCTATAATGTTTTATAGCATCCAAACTGACCAAGAGTCAAGATCTCTGGATATGCTTAACAAAGCAAAGCAAATTTTATATATATAGCACCTTTATAAAATCCAGGTTGCAAAGTGTTTCACAATAAAATAAAACAATGGAAGAATATAAATAAAAGCAACAAACAAAGAACAGTGTAAAGATAAATAAAACATAAAAACATCACATAAACATCATATTAATAAAATACACAAGTAAACAAATGCCTTAGATGACGCCAGTACTAAATGCCTGCCAGAATAAATAGGTTTTAAGACCTAAAAACAGAGCACTAGAAGCAGACCTAATGTCGGCTGGCAGGCTGCTCCACAGTCTTCTGCAAAAAACCCAATCCCCAACAGGGATACTTTAGAGATCAAAACAAGCATAGCATTACAGTAGTCGAGTCTCGAACTAATGAAGACATGGATTGCCTTTGAATGACAGAATTGCTTAACAAATATCAGTCATCTTGAAGCTCTCCCCACTGCCTCTGAAGCTCAAGCGATGGCTTTTCATTTCTGTGCTCTAGTGATGCCCAGAAGCCTGTAGATGTTGCACACTGATTTTCCCCCAAAGCCCCTGCTCCCTACTTCAACAGGCATGCACTGTGCATGCCATCCCAATTTGCAGCAGTCCTCCTCCAGCTACTTCCTCTTTTCCTCTCACTAGCCTCCCCAATACACTCCTCCCAGGGCACCGTAAGCTCTAGCATGAACCCCTGTTTGAATGTTTCAAAGACCAGCACAGTGTCTGGTCTGAGGGTGGTTCCACAATGTTTTTGGGGAATCTGAGTTGCTTTCTCATTTGCCAGTTGTGTGTCACTCCAAGGAGGCCAGCCTGGGCTTTAGGTTGGGGGTACGGATGTTCTGCTCTCACAAATGTGATTACACATCTCGATTGTCAGAGATGCTCAACCCAGTTGATGGTGCTGCATGGACTCGACATTCTCCTTCAGCATTTGGTTGTGGCCCCCCCTCGTGCTTTAGGGCAGCTGCTTGGGATGTATTCCAGAGTTCCTCTTCTTTGGCACAGGGAACACACTGGTATTTCCATTTTACCCCAACAGAAGAAGTTAGATGGGCTAGGCAAAACATCGTACACAGACTGGATGAGGACCTTACTGCGGGAGGGTTCCGCCTTCCACAGTTCAGACAGTGTGATCTTGTCGCCCATCGCCTGCTCCTATCTTGTCCACATGCCCTGCTGCCACAACCCCACCATCTGGTTTGCATCAACTCCTCCACCCCGGCTCTCGCTTCCTTCTGGACCAGGCCCTGCCTCTCTTTGCCCTTGGCTTTGTTGGGATGGGGTGTTGATGGAATGCTGCCTAAACCTGCTCCACCAACTACCACAGCACCCAGCTCTTTGTGGCACAGATGGGATGCCATGTTGATATATCCAGGCTTTGAGACACACACTCACTGCCCCCCCAAGGTCAGATTGAAGATTTTGCCCTTGCTTATATGACTTCTTTTGTTTCATGCCATCAGCAGAATTTAGGGTTGTCTTGAGCTGGCTCAGAGACAAAAATGTCACATATACTAAAGCTGAAACAAATTAAATTTATTACACACTTTGTCAGGTAGTTCTGTAATGAAAGCAGTTTGTGGTTGGGTGTAGTGTGTAATGGGTGCAACTAAACACAAAATCCTTAAACAAACTGGCTGTTCAAGGACTGGTAGGAAGAGAAGTGAGATGTTTGAAAATTAAGCTACTTAAATACACTGAAGCGCAGGCTGCTCAGGTGAAGAGGTCAAGGTCAAAGTGTTTATTTGTCATATGCACAGTTAGGAAACATGTTTCCCTGTACAATGAAATTCTTACTGTGCCGTCCACATGAATGCCACACAATACACTCCGCCTATTATCTCTTCAGGCCAGAAAACCAAATCATCTACACAATGATTTGGCCTTTGTGGTTGATATCACTTCACATCTGATTCAACTGAATTTGAGGCTACAGGGTAAAAACAATTCAATTTGTGAACTGATGACAGCTGTCTGCTCCTTTCAGAGGAAATTTGGGGTGTTCAAGGAAGACCTGCAGGGAAACTATGCACACTTCCCAGCAGTGCAGGAACAGGTTCAGTGACAGCGAGATGTGTCTTCTTTTGTTGACTTTATTAATAAGCTGATTGTAAACTTCAGCAACCGTTTTGACAGCTTCAGCTTTGGACAGCAGTTCACCATGTTCATTCAGAACCCATTTCTCATCACAGATGTCAGGGGGCTCTCAAAGGAAGTCACACAACACATTAAATGGGTAAATGCTGGGCCTCTCCAGATGCAATCGATTGATCTCCAAGCAGATGTGGCCCTGAAAAAGCAGTTTGTAAGAACTGACCCTTCCACTTTCTGGCTCCAAATGGTCCCTGAGACTGTTTTCCCAGGTCTGAGGAAAGTGGCCCTATACATCTTGACCATGTTTGGCTCCACACACAACTGCAAGGCAGCTTTCTCCACAACGAATATAATCAAACCTAAATATCATAAAGCTAGAGCTCAATTCTCTCACTGAGCAAAAAAGATTACACATTAAATAGCTGGAAACGAGCAAAATGAGCAGCCATGGGCCCTTTAACCTATGTTCCTATGTGCAGGGGTTAGCAAATGATGGCCTTCAAACAACTGCCTAAAAGAATCCACACATTTGTCTGCATTTAGTTGTTCCAAGTCAGAGCTTGATGTTTTTATTTTTTTATTTTGTGTTTGTGAGGAAGACCATGTGGGGTAATGGGTCTTAGTTTGTGTTTGTTTGTTTTGTTGTCTTTTTTGCCAAAAGTCTTTGGTCTTTAGACTTTAGTGTTTGGTCAGGGATATTTACAGTAATTTCACACTGAACATTTACATATCTCCCAAGATGCTTTTGTGAGTGTGTGCACTCTGCCATGAATCAGTGTCGGGACACAGAGGAGGAGGTCTTCCTCACTAAAACCACACTGAGTGGGGGCCATGGCTGCCCCACCGGAGCTATGA
>NW_018127997.1:1836332-1836875 GCF_001952655.1 Monopterus albus
TCACAGGACAACACCCAGCTGAAACACAGTAAGGAATGCAATCCAGCAGTGTTTGAAAATGTTTGAATACAGGGACAATGTGAGGGGCTGTTCCTGCCTCACCTTAATGTACTGTATGAGTCACAAGATGGAGCCAAGCTGGACCACCTACCTGCTGGTAGAGGCCCCAGTCATCAGTCTGGGTCCATAACCACAACAAAAAAGAGAAAGAAAGCATGTGCACTTTAGAGTGAACATGTATGTCCCTTTTTCAAGAGATGGTAAAACTCTCTTGTTAGAAACGCTCGACACACAGATGAGCGAGCGGAGAAAACAACGGACCCAGGTGGCTGGCTTCGGTGCAAGCAGTGGGATTTATTTACAGTGCCAACAGTGCGAAAATATATACAAGAATTGAGGAGTAGAGAAAAGACAGAGTGTCGATCAGCGGTGGCAGGAATTTCAGTCAATGGAGTGATGATGGGCCGGGCTGCGGGTGTTGGATTCACTCCTGGGCTGGTCGGGTTGGAGCTGATGATGTGCCACTTCAAGACTAGGACTATA
>NW_018127998.1:0-17900 GCF_001952655.1 Monopterus albus
TTTGGACCTTTCAGGTCTAATGCACTATACACAACACTGTGTATATAAGATTGTGTTTGACTGTTGACCTATTTTGTTTAAGGCCAGCTAATAATAATCAACATCATAATTTATTTGACCAAGTATGTTACACACAAGGAATTTGTTTCTTAATGGCTAATGTTTCTATTTAATTTCATAATGGTTGATTTTAGTTTGTTGCCCTGCATGTGAAGCAGTTTGTGGCTTGTGATTATAGATGACTATTGAAATGAGTTGTATGCAATCATCAGTAAAGTAATTACCTTTATTGGCCAAGTATGTTACACACACAAGGAATTTGTTTTCGGTACAGAACCGAGGCAGCCATCTGCGGCACCAACTCAATCGATGGTTCTAGCCATCGCAGGCAACTTGGGGGTTCAGTGTCTTGCCCAAGGACACTTCGACATGTGGACTGCAGGCACCAAGATTCAAACCTCCAACCTTCTGTTCGGGAGACGACTGCTTTACCCACTGCACCACCGTCACTGTCAATGTATGCCATATTTGCTCTGATCAGATAGTGTATAATGTCTTTGTAGCATTTTTACTTCAGAACTTTTTTTTTAACCGACCTAGGTTGTACCTAGTCCCAGTCAGGGATGAAGAAGCAGAGTCTCAGAGAAAAGCCAAGTCTCGTCATGCCAGACAGACCCGCAGGTCAACACAGGTACAGAACAGATGGCTTGCAGTGTTAAAGTTTCATGGTGTTATGTATAAATTTTAACAGATACTGTATGAAGCTCCATAAATGTCCTGCAGGGTGTGACGCTGACAGACCTGAAAGAGGCTCAGAAGACCAACAGCATGTCTCCTCAAGACAGACAAATGGATGAAGCAGACAGGTCCTGTGTGAGGAAGGGCTTGACAGATGACAGGAGGGTCCAGTTCAGCCTGACAATGTGCACAGAAACAACAGAGATCAGTCCAAAGTGGAGCAAACTGGATGAGGTGAGCAAGCGATTTATGTAGAAACAAATTCAGCCTTGCTCCAGCAGAAATAACTGGTTTATAATTCTGGAAGAGGTTCTTGTCTTATGCATGTACAGCAGGGGAACATTGAACCTAAGTTAGAAACCCTCACTGAGTCTCCAGGACCAAAACTTCCATATTCATCTGTTGCTGAATCCTGTGGGCTGTCTTACTGCAACAGCTCCTTCAGAGGTAAGAAAAACAGATTTGTTTTTACCCCTTATGTTTTGCTGAGACATGCTTTAAATTCTGATTGATGATAATATTTGATGTTCCTATTTTTTCATCAGTTTTTTAAACTTTTCATTCTTAAGTGAATATGTAGAGATGTATTTAAATGACAATGCTGCAATTTGCCAAAAACTGGACCCATGAATTTGATAATATACATAACCATATGACATTATTACATTATCTGTTTTACAATTTCAGTGAGCTATGCCTGTACAGAATATATTTCTTGTGCTGGCCTAAACATTATTTGTGCTGTCTGAAATTCCAAAGATCTATACATTTTAATAATTTAGACTTTAAGAACAATATTTTTGTGTGAATAATTCTTATTGCTCTTTTCTGGAGATTGATCAGTAAATGCTGTGAACTTTTGTAGTTGTTGCCCCAAACCTCTGCACAGAATTGACAAAATTGTTATAAAACACCAATGAGAGAGGTTCTAACAGAGCACAGATACAGGCCATATGAAAATCCTTAGTATTTAAACATGTTTTACAATTTTTGAGTCCCCAAAACAAGCAATCCTCTCGAATATGTCCTGAAAATCGTGTTTATACAGTGGGGCAAAAAAGTATTTAGTCAGCCACCAATTGTGCAAGTTCTCCCACTTAAAAAGATGAGAGAGGCCTGTAATTTACATCATAGGTATACTTCAACTATGAGAGACAGAATGAGAAAAACAAATCCAGAAAATCACATTGTCTGATTTTTAAAGAATTTATTTGCAAATTATAGTGGAAAATAAGTATATTGGTGACCAAATACAATTGGTGGCTGACTAAATACTTTTTTGCCCCACTCATAACACTGTTAACAGGGGCTCAAGGTCTCCAGGACCACAAACAGCACATTAGGGTTAACTTTGTTAATAATAATCAAGAATCACACTAAATGGCTGTCATTGTTCAATTTTCAGTAGTGATAAGCACAATATAAATACTTACTTTATATGTGCAGTTAGTGAGAGGTGGTGGAGAGATGAAAATCAGAACCGCGTTGAGGACGCAGCACAAGTGACCTTCACCACAAAGCAGCAACAGAGACGACACTGCTGTAATGTCGGAGGTTCAGACGACAAAACTGCACAGGTATGACGAAAACTTTGGTGTTATTTTAGCTTAGTAGAAGTCACTGATAGCCAAAGAAAGAGGATCATTTAAACCATTATTCTTCCTTAGTACCACTAGATGGAGCCAAAGGATTTTCTAAGTTATTTTTCACACTCATATTGACTGACCCAGGAGAACTCGGTATTTACAGTTCACTCAATACATTTCTAAGTGTGACATACTCTGATTATCATCAACAAATTAAAAGTTATTTCTTTATAAAAAAGGCTTCTAGCTATTAAACACTTAGTTGAGAATCTTGCTACACAATAATGTTATTAGTCTGTGTGAATCAATATTCATTAGCAGCACCGTTTCATGTTTACGTCTTGTTTCTCCCTCAGCTGAAAGCTACATGTGCTTCATAGGCAGCTCTGACCTCTGATGCAGCATTTTCAGATGTTCTGCAATTGTAGATGTGAAGCATGTGTTCAGAGTTTCTTCTAACTAGACATTCTGGTTAATATCTCATAGAAAGACAGTTCAAAAGGCCCACCCCCCACCCCCACCCCGGAAGTCGCTTTGCTTCTTCCCATCACATGACTGAGGTGTCTTAGCATTCCATACCATATTGGGCAAAACTGAGATGCTCTCTGCTTACCCTTGGATTCAGGGTCACTGACTTTTTTTTAATATTTCACCCTCTAAACCAATAGTGTGCTCCCTCCACCTGCGTCCTGTACATGAACAACCCAGAACCTGAAGCTCATTACTAGTTTCTCCTCCTCGGTGCAATCTGGAAATTCACTTGAGTTTCATGGTGTTTCTAAAAGGCAGATAAAAATACATATGACAGGGAACAACAAGGAGTGGAGGGTAGCGAGATGATAAAGTAGTCAAGGATGACTTTTACAAGATTATAGATGATTAAGTATATGTGTAACACGAATAGAACGAATAGTTCCAGTGAGCTGACTCCAAGTGAGTGGTCCAGCTGTCCCCCATGCTGGAATCTGAAACAGAGATCTGTTAGTAATATGAGAGTCGCTTAGCATTACTGACAGGACTATATATGTCTGGATAATCATACTGAGCTGTGATGTTTCATCAGAAGCATGACTGGGAGTCCATCACTAGAGCCGACCTCTGTGTGACCCCATGATGATCTGAACAGATTTTCCACATTTCTTTTCAGCAACACAGAGAACACAGAGATACTTTAAAGATTATTGGTAATGATGATGATAGAAGGAATAGAAAGAAACAACACTAACAAGTTTGCTTTACAGCTAGTTTTTCTGCCACATTGGATGGGATTAAATTAATAGACCCTGTTGTTCGTCAACCTGCTCTTATTAATTTGCTGCAACACCCTAGTGACCACTTCTGTGGTTTATTTTCTGTCTTTTGATGCATGATCTCTGGTTTGAGATATGACCCATGTATATAAGTTCCAAAAGCACAGTAAGCAATAGTAACCATTTTTATACATCAAGTAAATGTTCTTCATCAGAGGTTATCTGTAGAAAAAAATTACTTGGTGCCTGTGAATTAGAATGGTACTGGTATCGGACCAGTTGAATCCCGGCTGGAATTCCTCCCCTCGTCTGATCTGCAGCTGTTCAAGAGATAGGAATATTAGGGGCTAAATTAACATGCCTATGAATATTGCTTGTAGATGGTTGCTAACTAGCACTAAACTCAAAACCACATCACATCATCACAGCCTCTGTCAAATAATTATCTCATCGTTTCATTTTTTTTCCTTTTTATTTAATATTTTCTTCACATTTCTATTTTCCCCCTCTGAGCTTCTGTTTAATTTCTTTCTGTCCCATCATTCCTTAATCTGTTTGCCCTGAGCAGGGTTGATGGAGCTGAGGAATAGTGGGGTGCTGCAAACCTCACTATAAAAGGAAGATAGCGATGAGCCAGCTGGTGCAGACTACTGGGAGGAGGGGGGCAAGTTTGTTTAAAGGAATAGTTTGACATTCATGCTTGCAGTATTTGCTTTCTTGCCAGAACTTAAATGAAAAGACTGTTACAGCATTTTCACTTCTGTATGGCAACCATGGAGCCAGCAGCTAGTTAGCTAAGCTTAGCATAAAAACTGGAAACAGGGGGAAACAGCTAGCCTGGCTTTACTAAAGCTAACAAAATGAGACAATCTTCCTCTCAAAAAAAAAAAAGAAGAAAAGAACAGAATCAGTTGTTTCAAGACATTTTCACATTCAAGGTACAAAGCTCTCTATTGGCTGTAGTAATTACAACCCATGTTCATTGCAGATGGAAGAAGCCCAACGATGTTATCCAACACCCTCGGGGGGATGAGGTTGTGGTGGATGGATGGGTGAACAAAACACCACGGGAGATTTCTATTTGCTTCCTGTTTCCTAACAGTAGTCAACACTGGTTTCTTCAAATCATGACTGTGTTGTTCCCTTGACTATATTAGGATGGAGGTCCCCTATAGCCTTAACATAGCAGTAATGTTCAGAACTTTGCCTAAACCCAAAGAAAACTAAACTATAGCTTTTCAGGTTATAAAATGTAATTAAGTGATTAAGGCAGAGACAAATAACATATTGACCCATGGATAGTGGCATCAAACCAGAAAAGGCTTCTATACTGTATGCCATTCTAGAGTGCATGGACAAAGAAAATCCACCTACCAGCAATTCTACAGTAAAACTCATAACATCAACATGCTATGCTAGTTTAATTTGCTAAGTGGCATCCTCTTGTAAAACCACAACTTGTTTTATATACAGAGGGCTTTAGAGGTGCTGGCAGGTGTATTGTGTTTCTTTAATTAGAACCAAGCTAACTCTTTCTCCCTGGTTTCATTTTTATGCTAAGCTAACTGGCTGCAGCTTCATATTTAACATTATTGGAGTGGTGTTGAGCTTCTCATCTAAGTCTCAGCAAGAAAGTGAGGAAGAGTATTTTTAAAAATGTTGAACTATTCCTTTAATAAGAAGGTGACTGATGAAAAATTGAACAATTTTCATTGTTTCAATGTTTCATTTCATTGAAACATAGTAATATTTTTACCAACCTTGTAAGATGAGCCACAAGAAGGTCAGCACAGGTGTAAGATAGAATAACCAATACTTTTTTGTCTTGTACAGATGGAATTTGAAATATGTTACACATATTTTGGTAAGAGGAAATGTAGCACAGGTACTCTGTTAACACAATATAACACCTACACAAACTAACAGCATCTTCTTTCCATCACAGTGTAGGGTTTACATTTGCTGATGGTTCCTCAGGTAGTACTCTCCTTCAAACTTCCAGGAGACAAACTGCTGCAGCCCCCTGACTCTATTTGTTCCACCTCCCTTTATCCTCGTCCACATCAGTGGACAATTTTAGCCCTCACTGAAGAGTAGGGCCATAGCAGAGCCCCTGGCAGACTGCCACAGAAAGCTGCCAAAGCTGAAGAGAGCAAGGAGAAGCAAAAGGGGGTGGGGTGGACAGGGAGGGTGACCGGGCAGTGAAATGGGAAAGAGAGAGAGAGAGAGAAAGAAAGAGCTGGAGGGAGATGGAGAGAGAGAGTATAAGTTTGGGAAACACGTTAAGAGGCAGCACAAAGAACAAACTTTTCTCTCTTGGCTGCTTTGTGTTGGACTTCACATTTCATCACTAACTCCAGTGTTGACAGAGTGAAGGCACAGGATGATCATTTATTTGCTTTCCTAGCTAAAGCATTGTTTCTCGTTTTGTGATCAACAGAGAATTTGTTTTGTCGTTCTTTGCATTTTTATTTGATTATTTCTTCACTGTGTGAGCTTTGAAGAAGGCGCGACCTCAAACCCGAAATCCTTCCAAACTTACCCGCAGCTCTCTCTAGATTGTGGGACTGTGTGTGAAGCCAGCCTGTCATACACACACACACATATACGCACACACCTGTTGTTGCTGAGGATTTCCCGGGAGTGCAGCCATGGGCATCTGCGTCACTATTGACTGAGGGAATCTGTGCATCTATGCAGCTGCTATCTGGTGGCAGCCTCGGCGAATGTTACAGTAGAAGCTGACCTGCCTGTTCAGGTTAGAGGAGGGAGATGTCATCCTACTACTCACGCACCAAGGACCTGACTCGCACCAGGAAGTCACTGTCAGATTCACCGCCGTCCTCTCCGTCTCCTACAGACAAAAACTACAGAGTAAGAACAGAAGCTTTTCTTCTAGAGATAAACTGTTTTGATTATACACTTTATGCCACCAGGATTAGTGGGTCTAATATCTCTCTATATATGATTTATTCTCATGAAGCAATTAAAATGATTAATTATTAGAGTTCTTACTTTCATTACTCACTATCAAGTGACTTTTTAGTATGTTCATAATCCAAACTTGTAGGAACCTAAAGAAAGCATCTTATTTCTTCAGGCGTTAGTGATAAATCCTTGGACCTGATTCTTTTTCTGGATTTCAACCAAATCTAACACACCTAAACACTAAACACCACAATCACCAGTAAATTCATTTATTTTCAATAATTATTAGATGCAATAATTTTGTAATTATGTCAGTCATATTTTAAGCAAAATATCAAATATTATGTGAAGGATGGCTGTTTTTTTTTTTTCTCATATTTGGTAGGACAAAAATTTTAATTTATCACCTTAAACTTGGAGGCTATACAGGGTGTTTCACAATTTTATTATAATTTTTTTAAATTTAATCTTTATTTTATTTATTTATTTATACAATTTTTTAACCAATTAATCAAGAATATAATTGATAGAACAACAACTAACATGTTTGCGTGTTTGCACATGTGCTGTTATGACTCTTCTCAGTTAAACCAGCAAATGTGTCAACACTTCATTAAGAGGGTAAAAGTTATTTCTATTGTTTATTGTTCATTATTTTCATAACAACAAACAAATAACATACCAATCATTATTCTAATTTAATTTTAATAGTCTGACAATACTTTCTGGAAAAGACTTTTGGATTGAAACATCACCTCTGTAATTTCCAGTGCCGTATTCTCATGGGTGTTGTTTGATTGTTGTGTTTATGTCAGTGCATCAGACTTGGCTGAACACTGTGTGACAGGCACATTTAAAGGGACAAACAATGTCTATTTAGAGACATGTCCAGGAATGTCCAGCAGCAATGCAGATGCTGTCATTATAGTGCAGCTGCTAAAACTGAACACCGCCGGTGGATGATATCATTCTTCTGCTCTCCTTTGAAGCAGTGTCTCTGTCTCTGTGCTGTATCTCTGGTGAAACTCAGGCATTAACTTTCCATGATGTCACCCCAGTTTGAATTGGCAAAGTTTTCATGGGAGAGAAAATCCATTGCAGAGGGGGTGGAAGCAGCCTGATGCAGTGTTTTTAGTACTTACCACAATGTTTTAGTGAAAACCTGGTCCTCTTTAGTAAAAAAGAAAAGTGTGTTACATCTGTGAGCAGCATGAAGAGAAATAAACAGAAACACATTTGTAGCATACGGATGGCACCCGTTATTAGACAAATGTGAGCAGCGGTGAACCAAACACATTTTACTGTACTTAGGAACAGATGTGAGGTACTTCTGCTTTACTTAAGTATTTCAAGCTATATGATATTTTACACTTCAACTCCACTGTTTATTTGACAGCTATAGCTGCTAATTAGTTTTTATTAAGATTTTATATTAAAAACATTTGATATGCTCATAATATACATCATAAAAAATTAAACATTCAACTTTTTTCACTTATGAATTTTTTTTCCAAAATGCAAATACTACAAATGTGTGTGAATTGCTAGCCAAGACATACAGTATTTCCCTTCTAAACATGTCAGATTGTGTGATTTAAATAACTGTAAGGCCCCAGAAGATAAGATTATCCAACATTTTAATAAAAGTTAAGATCAGAGGACGGTCCAACATATAAACATAATTGTGGGTGAAGGATTTAAGTTGTCTTGTGCTGTAATCTGTTAATCATATCCTGACCATCCACACTTATCTTGTGACCCTTCTGAGAGGTCTGACCCCCTAGATTGGCAAATGCTTCTCTACTAATTATACATAAAGTAACTAAAACAACCAGTTACAACAGTAAAGTGCTGTGTAAGTTTTGATGCCTCAGTATCGACAGTGATATATGTCAGTAGCAATTTTTCTGCTGAATAATTTTAATTTGATATTTCAAGTACATTTTGCTGATAATGCTTATGTACTTTCACTTAAATGCAACACATAAGTGTCATTTTCTTGTAATTGGGTATTTTTACATTGTTAGCACTTTAATTTACAGTAATTAAAGTCATTTCTTTTGAAAAAGAGGAAGCTGTTCTCAGCAGCCAGAAAGTCTCAGATGTACTATAAAGATTTAGTAGAGGAGGAAGAGTGGCTGAAGTGAGGAAAGGTGAACAAATGTGGAAGAAATATCTTTTATGGTTTTGTGTGCGGAGCCCTTACAGTACTGGGGGTGGAGAGAGAGAAGAGGGTGTTGTTCAGATTTCCCTGCTGCAGTCATCTAGTCAGCTCTGAAGAGATACATCGCTGTGACAGAGACACGAAGAAGTGGAAGAAGTGCCATGGAGGGTGAAGAGTCTCGTAATGATGATCTCATTGGCTCTTGCAAGCTGCTGTTAACAGTTTGATTTATACACCATTAGCAGTGAGCTCATGCAGGTGACTTCCAACAACTCCACCCCCCCTGCTGTGTATGATATTGGTTCTAGTAAGCCATAGAAGTGGAGGCAGTTGTGCTTACCGAGTACCCTCTAGACACCCTGCTGCCCCCCCCCCAGCTGATCATCTTCTCATCTGCTCTGCTTCACATATGAAGCTACATGTGCAACTTTTGACTCCCTCTATTTTCCATAACCAAGGAATCAGATTGATGCAGTTTCCATCAGAAGTATAACTTGGTTTCTGGCTTTAGTTTAATGTGGACAGAACATAAATAATACCAAAATACATGCATATATTTCTGAAAAAAAATCATCTTTCTTTTACTGAGAATTGGTCTAATAAACTCCACCGGGCTCACTCAAGATTTCACTGCAATAAATTTTCCAGAAACTCATTTAACCAGTTCTATAATCTTTCATGTGAAATAGGTTTGCAAATAGGAACTAATCATCTTGAGGGAGTTCATACCTCCATAAGCAGGATTCACAATAAATTATTCATAAGACCAGGGGTCCAATCATCTAAACTGATTAATGAACGTACATCACATTTGATACACGACTCTCCTCAGTATTGCACAAAGAGATCAGAGTGAGTGAGAGCTCTGCTTGGTCCTTTTTCATCTGAGGTCGTGGGGGTCTATTTTTTTTTCCTGGATAGCTCTGCTTAAGCACATGACCACATAAGGACAGGCAGCACTAGTTCACTTATGTAAACACTTGCTGAAGAACAGCTCCTCTGACACTGCGCAAAAAATATCCCTCCAACTGGCCTAATGTAAATGCAGAATAAACTGTCCTCTTATAAAAATCATACACTTTACCACAGTTTACATCTACTTGTTGTCTCAAACACTGCACAAGAAATTTATTGCAAAGTGCTTCTAAACAGCAGCGTTTAAAGACTTCTTTTCCCTGGCAAAAGAGCAGCCACAATTCTCCGGATTTACGTAAGAGTAATGTTTACGCGAAGGCAGCAGATACTGCAGAGAGATCAGCTTCGTACTGTGGCATCCCCTCTCTCTCTGATAGTCTCTGATAGTAAACATTCTCCTCTCATGTGCCACATTTATCAGCTGACTGACTCATTGATTTTTTTTCAAGTCTGGCTGAAGGGCTAAATAGATTGGAATTTTTGCACTGGAAGCCAGTTATGCAGCATGCTTTGTATGATGTACACTGACACAGGGGGCAGTAGGCACAAAATACATCTACTGCCTGTTATGGGCACATCTGTGAGCAACTATAAACTGAAAACACAGAGCTCTGTGAATTAATACAACTCCTGTGAATGTCACACAACACCTAGATTCCTAGGTGAAGTCAGCACATGACCACAGCAGGTAACTTGGCAGACTAGTCATAGCACAAACTTGCCAGGACAGTCCACTATCAGTCTACTGTCTGAGGTCAACCGTCGACCCATTCACACAGGAGATACTCAACTTCTGATGTCATCTTTATTTTGCAGGCATTTGCATGGCAGCTGCTTATTATAAAAGATTAACAGGGCTCACCGGGGAGGTTTGACCTGTGCGAACCCTGTCAGCGCAGTGTATAGCTCACTTCTACATGCAGCACTTCCCTCTGAGACTCCAGGCCTCTGAGCATGCTGTGATAATTCACTTGGAAGTTTTATTTTTGTTCTCTGTTGTTTCAGAATGGAACATATTTCATTGCCAAGCCCCTTGGTCTTATCAAAGAAATAAATCTGGGTCTAACTATAACAGAGGGTTTTTTTAAAGTGTTTTTCCCATGCTGTGGTGCTGAATAACTGAGCTAACATGACTTGTTCTTTGTTTTTCAGCATGACAGGCTGTCAAGGTAAGTGTTTAGTATTGTTTTCTTCTCCTGTATTACAGAGCTGTATTTCCGGAAAAAAAACCCCAACCTTTCTAAATAAAGTAGCATTGTGCACTGAGTATGATCTGCGTCGCCTGTAGATATGACTCCACTGGAGAGAATGCAGCAGACAAACCTCTGGGTCGCACCAGCTCTTATACACGGAGAGAGACAAGGATGCCCACGCTGAACAGACAAGAACAAGACTCCACTACCAAAGACTATAAAAAGGTAATAACTTACTTCAGTTTACTTCTTACTGCAGTCCTGGGTAGCGTATGATCACCCTGCCCCCTTAAGGGCAAACAGTTGGACATTTAATTAGAACTTTATACAATTAAACCTTTAGACCATATAAAAATCCAGCTTTTGTAATCTGATACTGTACATATGACTGTTAAACCAGTATATTATAGGAGGCTGCTGGGACCCTAGACAATGTTTGTTTCCACTACACTTGGCCCCGCTTTGGAGGTCCGTTCTGGGAGCTAAACTTCAGCATCAAAATAAAATCAAATGCCAGGACCATGGGGAGGAGGTGTGGTATTTCATCATTGATGTCTACCATGAATAAATGTCCTAAAATTCACTCAGAAACAAAGAAAAATGTGTTAATTTAAACTCCAGAACTTGCCAAAGAATTGTCTTTTCTTTTGTTTTTCCAGTTGGTTTCAGTATCTGAGGAATCCAGTTGTAGTTTTGTGTAGGCTACACACCCGGCACATGCGGCACATGCAAACAGGAACTAATCTGGGAGAGCTAATTACAAAAAAAACAAGGCTCAAGTTTTAGCTCACTGACAGTATAAAAATACATACATGCAAACCAGTGGGATTGTTTTAATTGTTTTTGAATTATTTTACCAATTCCTTCATATTTAGAGATAATTTACACAACTTCAATATTTAATGATTATTTAATGCATGATTTTTCTGTGGGTGTTATTTCATAGTTTTTGAATATCAAAACAAGTATTTCTCAAAGCATTAGCAGAACATTAATTCATAAAAGAGCTATTTGTTACTTTTTCCCCCCGCCAGATGTATACAGAAGCTTTGCATGAAAATGAGAGGCTAAAGTCCAGGTTGCACGACAGCAAACAAGAACTGGCTAAGATACGTTCCCAGCTGGAGAAAGTCACTCAGGTACAGGAGCAGTCAACTTAATGAAATCATGTTCATAAATATATAAGATATTTCTGGAATGTCCTCTTGTACATCACAATAACAGCAACTTTCTAACTTCTAGAGGCAAGACAGGATGTCAGAGAGGTCCTCAGTACTAGAATCAGAGAAGAGGGTACGTGTCTTCACATCCTTTTGGCATTTGTCAAGATGAACAAATATCCATATAATTTCATGGTCTTTCTCCCTATAATTTTCCTCTCTAGTTCAAATTATAGCCTTATTTTTTAATCACTCTTGGGTTTCGACGTGGCCATGGGAGTATATTTGTTTCCTCTTTGTTTACAGGAAAAACAAGCTCTTGAGAAAAGAGTGTCAGACATGGAGGAGGAGATAAAGGTCAGTCTATGCTAAAAGTAATTGTGCACTCTGTTCACCCTGGGTTTAAATGGCATCTATTTTGTCTAAGATACTTCATTTGTCTAAATGATGTCCCCCAACAAAATAACAAAAGGTACACACCTCCACCAGAGCCCTTCAAGCACACCTAAAGTGTTTCTCACAGCAGACACACACATGTCAAGTGTGGGGCTGGGAGATTCAATACCAGTCAGAAAACACAGGTAAGTTAATATGACATTTAAGTTCCTCAAAAGCACAGGTAGAAGCTGGCACATGGTAACTGGATGCCTCTGAATGCATGTAAAAATGGGAAACACAAAAACTCAGCACTTGGCTGGTAAACAGTCACCAGTCTCTGAACAAGTGCAAGAAACAAAAAGCTCAGCACTTAGCTGGACACTGTCCACTCTGAACACGTAGAACTCATAAAGCAAACAAAAATAAAATAAAATCACAGCTCAAAGCTGACAAAACTGTCTCTTAGAGTTCCAGTAAACAAAAGTAGGACGACACGAAGGCAAGTTCAAAACAAGAGCATGGTCTATAAGCTTGACAACACAACAAGACAGTGAACAGGCATGGAGCACTGACAACTGACCAACAGTGCCTGTCTGTGAAGCTGGCCTTTAACACAGCCTGGTGATTAGCCTGAATAGCTCCAGCTGTGTCCAATCCACCACAGTAAAACTGGAGCCTGTCAGGCTGGGCGAAGAAGAAGCTCGACAAAATAAAAGCCAGGACGCAGCAGAACTGCCAGTGGGATGACACACACATGTAGCACACTCCAGGGCTGTGGTTAGCCAGGTGGGTTTGGAGTCAAGGACAGAGGAGGTTAAGGTTTCAGGGCTCATTTCCCTCAGTGTTCTGCTGGGCTGCTTCCTGCCAAGCTGAGGAGGAGCCTGTGCTGCTGCTCCTCTGCTCCACTTATCCCACTGTTGGGGTGTACATTGTGACCTAGTTCCAGCTGAATACCAAACCCTGTCCAAGAGCAAAAGACCTGCCTTTGTGAGACATTCCTGCACTGCACTGTGTATTCTGCTTCACAAAGAAACACAGGACAGAGCAGAGGAGAGGTTTCAGGCCTGACGTGGTTTGTGCTGGGTCTTATCTATAGTTTGTGGAAGCAGTCACAAATGGCACAATAAAGTTGTATAATTTGTTTGTTAAGGCAAATTACAACAAGGTTACTATAGTCCTCAAAAGGTCTGAGAATACTTAATATGCAGGATATTATATTATAGATAGGACATGTAAAGCATTGCGATACACCAGCAACAGATGTTTGACCCCCATGTTGTCGTGGTTCCCTCAGCAGGACGCCCCACTGCGGTTCCGCTGTGGGTACCAGCCCTGAGGGGAGGGGGGATGGTGAGTGGTTGCTATGATACAGAGAAGTAATTGACACCTGCCTGTCACCTCACATGGTTCTGTTTTATCAGAGACTGGGGCATGTTTACACGTGTGGACACACATACACTGATCAGCCATAACCTTATGACCACCCGCCTAATACTGTGTAGACACGAGTCAAAGCAGCAGTTGGTTGGCGCTCATCACCCCGCAGCTCACTGTGCATCTTCTGTGAATCTATTTGTTTCCATAGTTCTACTGTCAGGAAGAGCACGTGTGTCGACCATTCTGTGAAAATCATATGTAAAAGGAGTGAAAACTGTGGTCGTGAGGACAAGTTACAGATAAGTTTTTAGACAAATCTCTAGGTGTGATATCACCACTATAGCCACTGAATGTTTCTCTTCATATAGACCAATGTCCAGTATTTCTCATTTGCACCCATTTTAACAAAGGTTCAAACAAAGTGGAATCTTTTGAAACGGATGGATGAAATGTAAAAGTTCAGTCTACAGTCGACCTCATCATCAGTGAGCCGTGGGCGTCCATGTCCCTGTCACCAATTCACTGTCTGTCCTTCCTTAGACACTGCTGGTTGGTACTAACCACCGCAGAGTGGAAACAAAGAACAAGACCTGGGAAATCCTCTGACCCAGTAAACAGCCATCACAGTTTGGCCCTTATCAAAGTCAGTCAGATTCTTATTCTTGCCCACTTTTCCTGCTTCCAATGCATCAATTTGAAGGATTGAATGTTCACTTACTGCCTAATATACCCCACACTGACAGGTGCCGTTGTAATGAAATAATCAATGTTATTCACTCTTCACCTGCCAGTGGTCATAATCTTAGGGCTGATCAGTGTTCGTCACATTTTAAGCTCAATTACACATACAGTACTTTATACTGTGAATGCCACAGAGGCACAGGCACATAATCCTCAGGGAACTGGTTTGTCACTCACTCACTAAGTCACTCATTCATGTTTAGCGAGTCAGTTCTCCACAAGCTGTTCAGTTAGTTCTACACGTCAACCTGTGCCACCTACTGGAAAGGAAAAATAGCAGCAGCAGACAGGAGTAACAGCTGCTGTCATTTTAACAAATTACACAACTGTGACTCTTACAAACGCTGCTACCAGGTTGTTTGTGTAGCTATAAAAAAAAGTGCAGCGGTGACACAGTCTGCCAGTGACACAAGTTTTAAAATTTCAGGGGCGGTTACTCTCTTTGCCTCTAGGTGATGTACATCAGTGTCGCTTCACCTTCAGTTTGCTGTTGTTATGTTTCTTGCCAGTAGAGGGTGCAGCCTGGGTTTGGGGTTTACCTCCTCAGGTCTGAAACTACCAGCACTGGGGCTTTGACTGGGCCTGGTTTCAGATGTTTCACACCAGTAGCACTGTGTGTTCTTGTTTACTCTTTTGAAACAGTATTTTAGTTTCCACCAGGTCAGATTTCTTTGTAGAGTCGTACATTTCTTACAAAAAAAGCTGAATTATTCTTAACAGCCTTTGAAACCTAATTAATAGCAACTGTGTAGAATTATTTGCAGGACTTGGGAATGCGGTCAAATTTGATTTAATACTAAAGATCTTAATATTAAAAGAGTGTAATAATAGATACTGCTGATTATGCATTCTCACTTTACCCTATTCTGTTCTTTTTTCCTCTTGCCAAAGGCACCTCTCCACAATCTGTGCAGATTCATTCTAATACAAAGAGAACATTATATGCATGAACTGTTAAGTTTCAAACACAGACTAGCTTCAAATTGCTTTTATAAATATGATTTGGTGTTGTAAGAAGCAGCTGGATGTCTTCCGTGATGTCATTCTCCACCATATTTATGACTACAAATTCGTTTCTGGGCAGCCTGGAGTGCTACAAGTACTTTGTGTGTGTGTGTGTTCTGTGGTTAACCCTCAGAAATGGCGTCAAACCACAGACTTTTCAGCTGAGCCACACTGAGGCTGACCTAAAGAAGTCAGGCCAAGAACAAGAGGGAAATAAATCACTTCCATTCCTTTGGCTTGGGCTCTTGTTCAAAGTCTGAGCTATTAAATTTTTGGTTATGTGAATACATGTGAGTTTTAATTCCTTGTCCTTTGCAAAGCTCCACATTTAACCCAATACTTTAGTTCCTTATCACTCTCCACATAAAGCCTAGTTTTGATGAGCACAAACCAAGGAGCATTAGCAATACAATTTATTTTGCTTGCTGCAGATTTAGCTATTTCTACTCAAAACCTCTGTTGTGTGAATATTTGTATACGTAACTTTTTCTGAAGCCCCCCCCCCCAAAACTACTGTTCTTTTCCCATCTGTGTAGGAGTGTCCATGGCTGTATGGGTGGGCACTTCATCTTTCTCTATTGCACATGGCCTGCTTTCCTGCATGCTTCCTCTGTCTGCCCCTCTCTCTATCTCTCTCCTCCTCTGTGCAGGCTTTCCCTGCTCTGGCTCAGGTCCAGACCTTGCGGAGGGTGAACGAGTGTCTCCTGGCTGAGAACAGAGCCATGCTGCGAGTCCTTGCCCGCCTCTCAGAGACAGCCTCTATGCCGGAGACAGAGGACCTCTGACTCTCTGACACCGGCTGTCCTCCTTTTACTTCCTCTCTTCCCTTCCTCAGCCACTTCTACGCTCCTCTCTCCTTCTGGTTCTTCTACAACCCCCTCGTCATCCACTGTGCTTCTTTCAGGCAGGTCTCACAGCCTCTCAATGCTCACTCCCCCCACGCTGCCATGCATCTTCTTCTGCACTCCTTTTTAACCTGTTTTTTTAATATGGCCATTAGAAGGCAACTCTGCTGACCCCTCCCCCCTCAAACATTTCACATAAGCCTCCTGTGAAGGGTATTTTAGCTTTACCATTAAGAGTTGTGTTCTTTGGTTATTATCTAAATTAATAGTAGTCGCATGCACTATATGTGGGTTCTGTGTAATGTGCTGTGTAATCAATGCAAAGTTGTTTGCCATGGAAATAACCATTGTAGTCAATCTAACAAAGGGAATGAAATGTTTTAGCTCATTAGCCTTCAAAATGAACAAGTCATGTGCCACTGGATGAGACAAACACATGTAACTGATTCTGTTTGTGTGTGTTTTACTTCATGAATCATCTCAGAGAAAGAACAAACTTATTCATGCACTATAATACACATATTCAACTTTCTTGTCAAGAGTTAGATGATGAGATCAATACCAATCTGTTAATACGAAGATACAGCCAGTAGGCAGCTAGCTTAGCATAAAGCCTAGAGATGGGGGAAAACAGCTAGTCTGGATTTGTTCACTGGTGGAAGAAGTAATCAAATTGTTTACTTAAGTAAAAGAAGCAATACCATAGTGTAAACATACTCTGTTACAAGTACAAGTCCTTTATTCAAAATGTTACTTAAGTAAAAAATACACAAACATACTTAAATTTCCCAAAGAAAAAGTAGTCATTATGCACAATGTTACATTTCACATTAATGTATAACATATTATTGGATTATTATTATTGATGCATTAATGTATTCACCATATTTAATGTTGCAGCTGCAGTGGAGCTAATTTTAACTACTTTATAATTTGAATTACTGCTGGGTAACTTGTAAATTTCCACTGAGGGTCAATAAAATCTTATGATTATACTCTACTTTGTTTTATTAATCTGATTCTGAAAAGTAACTAGGAATTAAAGTTATCAAATAAATGTAGTGGGAAAAAAAGTACAATATTTGCCTCTAAAATATATTGAAGTCTAAGTATATTTTCCACCTCTGGAATTGTTCATACAGTAGGTAAAAAAATAGTACCTCATAAGCTTGTTTTGTTTCATTTGTTCGTATCTTAAATGTGATAAATTTACAGTGACAACAAGACTCCAGAAAGTCTGCACACAGCCAAGAAACAGTTCCAGCATGTACTGGAACTCTCAGCTAAACCACAGCTTGTTTTTGCATTTCACTTTTTGTTTGGATCAAACAAACATGACATGTTATTTAATGAGCTTTGGAGGTACTGGCAGGTAGATGATGTTACTCCTGGACAGAGCCAGGCTAGCTGTTTACCCACTGTATCCACTCAAAGCTTAGCTACAGGTAACTGGGCGCTGGCTGTGCCTTCAAATTTATCATAGACATCAATGTGGTATTAATCTTCTTATCTAACTTTATTATGATTATTATGCCTTATAGTGTAGAGAGTGACAGAGAAAACATGATAGAAAACACTATCCAAATGGGATTTGCCACAGATTACAAATATCTTATTGCC